>NC_139831.1:32276503-32311503 GCF_963691815.1 Echiichthys vipera
AACATTTTCACTTATATAACGTGTGAGCATTTTCAGAAGTGTCCTTTAAGAGCTGGATTCCTCGCGGACTGAAAAAAAACATGGAATGATGAATTAGATGATAAAGTATAAATAAGGTGCAGCTCTAATCCCCTCTTTTTGTAGACATGACTGAAGAAACAAAAGTGATCATTTGTGTGAGAGAAAAAATCTGCAGTTTATCTCATCAAATGAGGGAGACATAGGACATCCCATATCCTGTCACCACTAAGGCCCTGTTTAGACGAAGATGATCAAGAAAAGAAACTCATGTGCCGTTGCATTTTCACTTTTTATTCTTTTTTATTTCCACGGAAATCTGCGTGCATACAGTGACGCAAAAGTGTGTAAATTGGATGTAGTGTGCACGTCAGGTGTGTAGGTGGAGCTGTGAAGCACTGCCACACAACAGCACCCAGAGCTGGTGCATGCGTAGAAACGTCCTTCTCCTTCTCTCCCTAACAGCGGAGAAGCAGGACGCCATACAGTGTGACAGGGATCTGCAGCACGGTCTGCAGCCTCCCACCGCCTCGGCTCCACCCAGGACACTTGAATGTCCTACTGATGGAAACAGTCCCACGTGTTTGTTGTTGTTTACCTGAACCCTGCACACGGATGTTACGGAAACACGTACGCCACGTGAGCCAGCGTGAGCAGATCAGAGCTCACTTTAGTGTTTTTACCTTTACACGCAAACACAACGCTGGAGCAGATCAGAGCTCACTTTAGTGTTTTTACCTTTACACGCAAACACAACGCTGGAGCAGATCAGAGCTCACTTTAGTGTTTTTACCTTTACACGCAAACACAATGCTAGAGCAGATCAGGGGCCTGTTTCACAAAGCAGGTTTAGTGAAAACTCTGAGTCTGTTAACCCTGAAATGAGGGAAACTCTGAGTTTTCCGTTTCACAAAGGGAGGTAACTCAAACCAGAGAGAGAGGGGTAACTCTAGCCTGTTTCACAAAGAGAGGTAACTTAACCTCTCGGTCAGTTACCATGGTAACATGCTCTCTGAAACTAACCTGGTCGGGAACAGGTTTTTCTCAGAAAACCTTGAGTTTCTCTCTGTCTCCGCCCTCTTTCAGTCGAACACGGCATTTGATTTCCTCATTCATTCAGTCAGCGGGCGAGTTTTGGCGTAGTATAGTTCTGTCGTCTGTTTTTTCAGAAAATCATTGCAAAAATCAGACATTATAAGTTATATTAGGTGGCGACTATTTAACTACCATGGCATGTCCTTTTGATAACGATCCCGTGGATGAAGGTGCAGAATTACTGCACAGAGAATTAAATATTCGTCAGGAGATGATTATCAAACTATTGATTATAGATGTTCTTGCATTTCCAGGCAATTCTCTTTTTGAGCGGTACCGTTTCATATCACAGCAAATATTGTGTGTTGCGCTGCGTTTTTTTGCAAATGGGAGTTTTTTATACAACATATAAAACAGCCACTTACTTAAAATGAGGCGTCACCATGAGATTGTGCCGATGTTTTACCTGTTTGAACAATGTTTTTATTTTCATCTTAAGCTGCTGCCAAGTGCGCTTCTCCCCCGCGGGGTTGCACTTAAATGAAATAAACTAATAGGCTCCCACTCAAGCAGTTTCCCCTGTGATATTACTGTGATTGCAACAGGACTACATTTAAACTTATGCACTGACCCGAGCAGCAATGTTCTCCCGCACCGTCTCCGTCTCTTTTGCTGCAGCAGCGGTGTAAACCAGCTCAAACTCACCGTATGAGCGCATTAATATTTCCAATTCCAGTTGTAGCGTAGCGCTCCGCTTCCCCGTTGCCATGGTGACTCGTCGAATCAGGGCTACATTGATGCTGTCTTTTTTTACTTGTGGTGCACGCGCTTAACTCCAGGTCAAACTACTCTGAGTTGATCAACCTAACCCAAATCTGCTGTTCTGGAACTGAAAACTCAGAGTTTCCTATCTCAGATAAGATCAACTCAGAGTTCAGGGTTAGACTCAGAGTTTTTTGAACCTGCTTTGTGAAACGGACCCCAGAGCTCACTTTAGTGTTTTTACCCTTTACATGGAAACACAACGCTGGAGCCTTTTTTAACATTTCCACTCTGGAGGGGGGTTCACCTTTTTATGTTTTTAACCTTTCCACTCTGGAGGGGGGTTAACCTTTTTATGTTTTTAACCTTTCCACTCTGGAGGGGGGTTTACTTTTTAGGTTTTTAACATTTACACTCTGGAGGGGGTCTGGAGGGGGTTTACCTTTTTATGTTTTTAACATTTCCACTCTGGAGGGGGGTTAACCTTTTTATGTTTTTAACCTTTCCACTCTGGAGGGGGGTTTACCTTTTTATGTTTTTAACATTTCCACTCTGGAGGGGGGTTTACCTTTTTATGTTTTTAACCTTTCCACTCTGGAGGGGGGGTTACCTTTTTATGTTTTTGACCTTTCTTCTCTGGAGGGGGATTTACCTTTTTATGTTTTTAACATTTACACTCTGGAGGGGGGTTTACTTTTTATGTTTTTAACCTTTCCACTCTGGAGGGGGGTTAACCTTTTTATGTTTTTAACCTTTCCACTCTGGAGGGGGGTTTACTTTTTAGGTTTTTAACATTTACACTCTGGAGGGGGTCTGGAGGGGGTTTACCTTTTTATGTTTTTAACATTTCCACTCTGGAGGGGGGTTAACCTTTTTATGTTTTTAACCTTTCCACTCTGGAGGGGGGTTTACCTTTTTATGTTTTTAACATTTCCACTCTGGAGGGGGGTTTACCTTTTTATGTTTTTAACCTTTCCACTCTGGAGGGGGGGTTACCTTTTTATGTTTTTGACCTTTCTTCTCTGGAGGGGGATTTACCTTTTTATGTTTTTAACATTTACACTCTGGAGGGGGGTTTACTTTTTAGGTTTTTAACATTTACACTCTGGAGGGGGGTCTGGAGGGGGGTGTACCTTTTTATGTTTTTAACATTTCCACTCTGGAGGGGGGGTGCCTTTTTATGTTTTTAACATTTCCACTCTGGAGGGGGATTTACCTTTTTATGTTTTTAACATTTCCACTCTGGAGGGGGGTTTACCTTTTTATGTTTTTAACATTTACACACTGGAGGGGGATTTACCTTTTTATGTTTTTAACATTTACACTCTGGAGGGGGGTTTACCTTTTTATGTTTTTAACATTTACACTCTGGAGGGGGGTTTACCTTTTTATGTTTTTAACATTTACACTCTGGAGGGGGAGTTACCTTTTTTAATGTTTTTAACATTTACACTCTGGAGGGGGGTTTACCTTTTTATGTTTTAACATTTACATGCTGGAGGAGGTTTACCTTTTATGTTTTTAACATTTACACTCTGGAGGGGGGTTTACCTTTTTATGTTTTTAACATTTACACACTGGAGGAGGGTTTACCTTTTTATGTTTTTATGTTTCACCCGCGAGTGTAAACAGGGCCTCAGAGGCAGACACAAGCAGGTTCCCCAGCGTCTACCTTATACTCTTATACTGTCAGGTATGAAGTAAATGTAGAGAGAGGTCCTGGAACATGGCAGATACAGGTAGGCCAGTGTGAGTGACCATCACCTGCTGAGGCCATGTCCGTGCTGAGTGTGGGCAGTGCATTATTTAACACAATTCAATTCAATTTTATTCATAATGTCGAATCATAATAAAAGTTATCTCAGGACACTTTACAGAGTAGGTAAAGACCACACTCAATGACTTATTTATGATTTACATAGACCCAACAATTCCTCTGTAGAGTACGGTGGCAACGAAAACTTTCCCTTTAACAGGCAGGAACGTCAGACAGACCCAGCTCTGTGGAGGACGGACATCTGTCTTGACCGGTTGGGGAGGAAGAAAAGGAGAGAGAAAGAGAGAAAAGACACACAGATGGACAGAGAGAGACAGACAGACACACTTCCAGAGATGCAAGCAAGCAAAGCCAACAGTAACTATAATAATATTTATAGTAATGTGAATATGACGTATATGTTAAGACAGTTAATACAACAGAATAGTAGAAACAAGCACAGCTAACACACAGCACATTGAAATCAGTTTGCTGGTTTGTGGTCGGTTTGAGTCATTGTGTTTGTTGGTTTTATGATGGGGAAAACGATACTGAAGAGCAGAAGAAGATTCTGTGATGCAAAGGCGCAAATTTGCTTTGCCGCAAATGTTTTCTCCATTTGTTCACATATAATGGAAGCGTTAATTTTGTGCATGCGACCGTGTCTGTACGCAGGTACACAGTTTTATCAGAGTAGTTATGAGCTATTCTCAGGGAGCAGAATAATTTGAGGTGGGGTTAAAGGTTCAAATAGCACTAATATTTAGAGATCGGCTGATGCTAAATATGAACAAAAGGCTCTGGTATTTCTCTGCTCTGTAGACATTTACACAATGTTTTATTTTCCCAGCATCCACTGGGGTTTCCCCTTATACCCCTGTGTGTGTGTGTTTGTGTGTGTGTGTGTGTGTGTGTGTGTGTGTGTGTGTGTGTGTGTGTGTGTGTGTGTGTGTGTGTGTGTGTGTGTGCGCGTGTGTGTGTCTGTCAGAGGCAAGATGGCCTCTCTCTATTAGCTATAATGGAGTCAGACTGAGATGTCAAAGAGAACAGGCTCTTATCGGAAAGAGAGACAGAGAGAGAGATGGGGAAATGGGAGAGAAAGGGATGAGGAGGATTGGAAGCAGCTAAGAGAAGAGGAGATGAAGGTGAAGAGACGTGGTGGAGTAGAAAAAAAATGTTTGGATAGAGAAAATGGGCGAGAGGAAGAAATGAGTGGAAGAAGATGAGGAAGAGAGGCCATTCACTGTGGAGCGTGTTCATCTTGTATCACATCGACGCCAGCAGCCCTCCCCCTGCTATCTCTCTATCCCTCTGGTTCCCTGTGCCTCCTGTAAATGGTCGGCTGAAGTCAGTAGAGAGGTCCAATATAGCAGATTCATGAAAATATTGATGGCTGCAGCTTTGTCTTGGATGTTCTTTGGCAATAATAATATGAAAGAATGCATGAAGAGCTAATTAAAGCCAGCAGAGGGCGCTGCTGGAAGTGCAGTGAGAGCAAAATTAATTATTGGTAATGAGAGCTTTACACTAACACGTTTCCTATTCACAGATGCAAAAGTCATTATTGTTAGGGGTGTTCTAAAGAGAGTGTTAAATGGTAACTAACTACACGTCAAATTAGTATACATTTAATAAAATGACTGAATTGATTCAATGTATGGTGTATTATTCAAGCTATGATTTGTCATTATTGCATAATATTGTCCAAAGACATGCAGGTGTTAGGTTCATTGATGACTCTAAATTGCCCGTAGGTGTGAATGTGAGTATGAATGGTTGTCTGTCTCTGTTTGTCTCTATGTGCCCTGTGATAGACTGGCGTCCTGTCCAGGGTGGTCCCCGCCTCACGCCCAATGTCAACTGGGATCAGCTCCAGCCCCCCACGACCCCGATAGGGACAAGCAGTTGAAGATGGATGGATGGATATTATTGATGACATTGAGGACACAGGTGGCTTCTAAGGCTGCAGCCCTTAATGTTTTCTCAAAAGCACAGAATCCTGATGCCCACCTGGTAGATAGTACGCCCCATATAGCACACCCTTGGGCCCCCCTAAGTTTGGGATGAGTGACTAATAATTCCACTGTCTGGCTCCGCCCCTGAGCCTCACTTTCATCACTGGACAGTGTCTCTTTTTCCATGGAGCCATGTTTTAGTTGGTTTTGGACAATTTAAAGTAAATAAATATGCTATTTGTTGTTGCTGTTATTGCTGTATTTCAGTAATGAATATGTGATTCTGATCTAATATCAGATCTGACCCGCAAAGGTTCAGGCTGTATCCTCAAATATAAATTATTATTGAATTATTATAATATAAATAGTATTTTACTTGATATACTGGAGGTTAAAAGCTACTAAAAAACACCGTTCACATCTGCCTCTAGAGATTTCCCCTTTCCTGATTCGGATACTGGAAAGTACTGAGTACAGATTCGGATACCAGAATGTACTGAGTACCGATTCAGATACCAGTGCATTCACTATCATTGTTGCATGACCTGTGTCTGCTTTAACCCTTTTTAAAACATGAAGAAATACAAACAGAGAATCAATGCAAAGAACTCTTCATAACTGAGCAAAAATACACAATGATTTTTTTACAGGGATACATGACGTGGTATCAGATCAGTGCATAGACTTAGGTACTCGCCGCTACCGTCATTTTAGGCAGTATTGGAGAAGTTTCTGACACTGGTATCGGTATTGGAAACACCTCTATCTGCTTCTGATGTTAAACACTTTAAATCATATGCACTTCAGGTTTGAAACAACACAGAGGAGTGATGTTTGCACTCATCTACCATTGCTCCCACTGCTCATGGTCCTGTTCTTCCCAGCTGTGTGCTGTCATAATTCCTAGTAATCTCTTGGATGTCAGAGCAATTCCCATTTAAAGTTAATCTGTCTGGAGTGTCATGCACCGCAGGAGCCTCAGCGTTCCTTTCGTGTGTTTCAAGTAAATGGCTGAGTGAGCGCTGAAAACATAAAACAGATAGAGGAGTAAATGATGTGTCTCCATTATAATTTAGTCAGGAAAAGATCAGGAAGCAGCATAACCTCTGAGATTTCTTTAGTTCAGTAGTTATTAAAGCAAAGCTATCTGCCACCCGCCTTCTTTTCATCATCTCATTAAATGTATCAATGTTGTGCTTTCTTCTTCCTCAAAACCTATTCTGCTGACTAGCCCTGAAATTCCTGGGTTCAATTTAAGAGGACCTACACAAACACGCGTAAAAATTGTTTTTCTCCCATTTAAATTTTTGAATACATTTTTTCTATCTTTTTTTTATGTGTTTTTTGTTTCTTCGCAAGTCAGTGGTGATAGGAAGAAGAATCCCTGTATCTTGTGCATGATTTTAATGCGACAAACTCAATAACATTTTGTCACATAAAAATCACACAAAAACACAGAAAAATCACATAAAACCACATACACAAAACAAGAATATTATATAAGAAGCAGGAGGATTCAGGTCGTGAGGATCGGTGTTTTACAATCTATGAGCATGGTACTGTGTTAAATATCAGTTTAAATCATAGATCATAAATGCTGGCTGCACTTCCCCCCCGTGTTCTTGGCTAGAGACTGACACGGGAGGTCAGTCTCTAGACACTAAAAAATCCCGCTCCGGTACCGTTACAAAATAATAAAAAAAAAAACTCAACATGGACTCCCACTCCCGTTTATCTAGCAGCGTGTTCTGTTAGCCTAGCTCCCGGGCTGTGGAGCTGATGTGGCTAATTCAAAATAAGTCAGCCAGACGGACTTATCTCCCTGCCCCCAACGTCACATACATGCCCTTTTTTTGGTAAGAGGAAATGAGGAGAAGTCAAAGTCTGACAAGATGGACACTCCCAGAGGAGAATATGATTGGATTCGGATTCGGATTACTAATCTGGAGTTTTGTAAATCTAGAGTTTCATATATATCTGGAGTTTTGTATATCTGGAGTTTCGTAAATCTGGAGTTTTGTATATCTGGAGCTTTGTATATCTGGAGTTTTGTAAATCTGGAGTTTTGTAAATCTGGAGTTTTGTATATCTGGAGTTTTGTATATCTGGAGTTTTGTATATCGGGAGTTTCGTATATCTGGCGTTTTGTAAATCTGGAGTTTTGTATATCTGGAGTTTTGTATATCTGGAGTTTTGTAAATCTGGAGTTTCGTATATCTGGAAATTTTTTAATCTGGAGTTTCGTATATTTGGAGTTTTGTATATCTGGAGTTTTGTAAATCTGGAGTTTTGTAAATCTGGAGTTTTGTATATCTGGCATGTTGTATATCTGGAGTTTTGTAAATCTGGAGTTTTGTAAATCTGGAGTTTTGTATATCTGGAGTTTTGTAAATCTGGAGTTTTGTATATCTGGAGTTTTGTAAATCTGGAGTTTCGTATATCTGGAGTTTTGTAAATCTGGAGTTTTGTATATCTGGAGTTTTGTATATCTGGAGTTTTGTATATCTGGAGTTTTGTAAATCTGGAGTTTTGTATATCTGGAGTTTTGTAAATCTGGAGTTTTGTATATCTGGAGTTTTGTAAATCTGGAGTTTCGTATATCTGGAGTTTTGTATATCTGGAGTTTTGTATACCTGGAGTTTGGTATATCTGGCGTTTTGTAAATCTGGGGTTTTGTATATCTGGAGTTTTGTATATCTGGAGTTTCGTAAATCTGGAGTTTTGTATATCTGGAGCTTTGTATATCTGGAGTTTTGTAAATCTGGAGTTTTGTATATCTGGAGTTTTGTAAATCTGGAGTTTTGTATATCTGGAGTTTTGTATATCTGGAGTTTTGTATATCGGGAGTTTCGTATATCTGGCGTTTTGTAAATCTGGAGTTTTGTATATCTGGAGTTTTGTATATCTGGAGTTTTGTAAATCTGGAGTTTCGTATATCTGGAAATTTTTTAATCTGGAGTTTCGTATATTTGGAGTTTTGTATATCTGGAGTTTTGTAAATCTGGAGTTTTGTAAATCTGGAGTTTTGTATATCTGGCGTGTTGTATATCTGGAGTTTTGTAAATCTGGAGTTTTGTAAATCTGGAGTTTTGTATATCTGGAGTTTTGTAAATCTGGAGTTTTGTATATCTGGAGTTTTGTAAATCTGGAGTTTCGTATATCTGGAGTTTTGTAAATCTGGAGTTTTGTATATCTGGAGTTTTGTATATCTGGAGTTTTGTATATCTGGAGTTTTGTAAATCTGGAGTTTTGTATATCTGGAGTTTTGTAAATCTGGAGTTTTGTATATCTGGAGTTTTGTAAATCTGGAGTTTCGTATATCTGGAGTTTTGTATATCTGGAGTTTTGTATACCTGGAGTTTGGTATATCTGGCGTTTTGTAAATCTGGAGTTTTGTATATCTGGAGTTTTGTATATCTGGAGTTTTGTATACCTGGAGTTTGGTATATCTGGCGTTTTGTAAATCTGGAGTTTTGTATATCTGGAGTTTTGTATATCTGGAGTTTTGTAAATCTGGAGTTTCGTATATCTGGAAATTTTTTAACCTGGAGTTTCGTATATTTGGAGTTTTGTATATCTGGAGTTTTGTAAATCTGGAGTTTTGTAAATCTGGAGTTTTGTATATCTGGAGTTTTGTATATCTGGAGTTTTGTAAATCTGGAGTTTTGTAAATCTGGAGTTTTGTATATCTGGCGTGTTGTTTATCTGGAGTTTTGTAAATCTGGAGTCTGGAGTCTTGTAAATCTGAAGTTTCAAAGATGGGTGTGGTCTGAGCATGAGCACCAGGAGCAGGGCAGTAGAAAGTAGGGAAGGGGCCGTTACAATCTTTATTAACAGTTTTGTATTTTTTTTTTTCTTAGGTTACTTGTTTTGGCTTATTCACCTACCTCTTTACCTCTATATTATAGTCATTCAGGTTGAATACAACCACATTTGTGTGTGTCTGTGTCTGGGTGTTGCATGTGTATTGGTATGTATTACATTATTTGTGAGGAATTAGTGCTGATGTATGGCAGTGTGTATAGGTAATATTCGTGGATATGCTGTGGTGTTTGTTTTGGGGAATGGGATCAGTGTTTTTTGTTACGATATGTTGTGTTTCTTTGTGGTCAGAGGGAGGTCCCCGTAGATAGATTTGCATCATGGGAAATGTAAGATCCAGTCTTTGTGAAGATTGACTCAAATATCAGGATATAGTATATCTTCATTCTATTTTTTCTAATCTGTCTCTCATGCACTATAAGTGTTAACTGACTCCACCAGATGGATTGATTCCGATGATTTGTATATATTGTATTATCAGAAGGCTTCATGCACTCCATTAGTTGGTTTGGGCTTCCCTTCACATTTTCTTTTTAGCTTTGTTGATTATTTTTTGTTAGAATCAGCGCAGTCAGAGAATACAAGTGGGTGTTCATGGATATTCATGTTTCCAGTTTATGTCTGTTTGCAGAGAAGTCAGAGTCATTAAATATCGTATGAATGTGTGCAGCACATTGTTAGTGTGTTAAGCTCCCACAGCACCTAGAGCTCATCACACACACACACACACACACACACACACACACACACACACACACACACACACACACACACACACACACACACACACACACACACACATACACACACACACACACACACACTCTCCATATATTGTTCCCTGGGCTCGGTGCCATGCTCCTCATCATGTTTGTCTAGGCTAATCGCCCAGTCGCCGCCTCCTCCCTGCATTAACTTTGTTAGAACAGAGACACCTCGTTAATGACGGTGCTAATTGAATGAAATGGCCATACTAACGAGCATAAAACCTCCCACTCACATTTTGCTAATTAACAACACACTGGCTTAATTACAACAGTAGAAACACATGCAGCGCTGCCTCGTTACTGTTAATTGCCGCGGCTAACAGGGATTTATGATAATTGGCTGTATAAGCGTTGTTAACGAGAGGCTGAATTAGCTAGACACACAGAGACAAGAGGAGAGCAGAGATGCACCAGCGCTAATTAACTCTAGCAGACCCATCTGCTATTGGTTGGAGCTGGGGGGTCTACAAGGCTATTGGTTGTCTGATTGGCCAGTTTAATATCATACTCTCCTCTTCTGAAACCAGTGAGACGATATCTGATGCTGTGAACAATCCAGTGAACAGTGTAATAACACAACCAGTTTACAGACATGAAGGCCCAATTCTGATCCAGCCCTTGACTCAGTGTGGACCACACTCACAACTGAATGAAGCACCCTTATTAAGGGGATTAAGGTATAAATACTAGGGCTGCCTCCAACCAAGGATTGTCTTGGTCAACCAGTTGTCCTCATTTAGAGTGATTAGTCGATTAATAGATGCATATATATACCCCCCAAGTATAGCCTCAGCAACTGAATAACATAATTCAACATAATAATAATAACCACAGCCACACCCTATAAGTCTGCCGCCTGTTAGTGACACCTGCAAATGATTTCAGATTCTAATTCTGAATGTGTCTGAAAAAGGTGACGCAACATGTTCAGGTAGTTAGGCTAATGTTACTTACATGTTTTAAGGTGGTAGTTCATGTTCGTCTAACGTTACTTACATGTTTAAGGTGGTAGTCATGTTTGTCTAACGTTACTTACATGTTTAAGGTGTTAGGTCATGTTTGTCTAACATTACTTACATGTTTAAGGTGGTAGGTCATGTTCATCTAACGTTACTTACATGTTTAATGTGGTAGGTCATGTTCGTCTAATGTTACTTGCATGTAAAGTTACATTTTATTTATAGTGCCAAATCAGAACAAAAGTTATCTCAGGACACTTTACAGAGTAGGTAAAGACCACACTCTATGACTTATTTATGATTTACATAGACCCAACAATTCCTCCGTAGAGTACGGTGGCAACGAAAACCTTCCCTTTAACAGGCAGGAACGTCGGACAGACCCAGCTCTATGGAGGACGGCCATCTGTCTGCACCGGTTGGGGAGGAAGAAAAGGAGAGAGAAAGAGATAGAAAGACAAAGACAGACAAAAGACAGAGAGACAGACACACTTCCAGAGATGCAAGCAACCAAAGCGTAACAGTAACTACAATAATATGTATAGGAATGTGAATATGACTTATATGGCAGTTAATACAGCAGAATAGTAGGAACAAGCACATCTAAGGTGACAGAATATGAAAGTGAAATGAAACAGTGATAATAGTAGCAGGAAGCGTCATGTAGGACCACGGCAGCAGGCACCACCACGATCAGAAGAGACCTGAGAGACGACAAAGCACAAACAACTCCGGGGAAGAAGTTGAATTAGTAACATGCATTGATGAGACATGAATGATACAGACAGAGAGGAGAGAAGCTCAGAGTATCTGGAAAAGTATTATCCCCCGGGAGACTAGGCCTATAGCAGCATTATTAAGCAGAACAAAATCAGCTTAAAAATAACAACATTGCTAAGGGCCCATAAGCCCTAGCTGTAAGCTTTATCAAAAAGGAAAGTTTTAAGTTTACTCTTAAATACGGGGACAGTGTCTGCCTCCCGAATAACATTTGGGAGTTTGTTCCACAGGAGAGGAGCTTGGTAGCTGAAGGCTCTGCCTCCCATTCTACTTTTGGAGACTCTAGGAACGACAAGTAGCCCTGCGTTCTCAGAACGCAGAGATCTAGTCGGGTAATACGGTACTATGAGCTCTTTAAGATACGACGGAGCCTGACCAATAAGAGCTTTGTAGGTAAGGAGAGGGATTTTAAATTCTATTCTAGTTTTTAAAGGTAGCCAGTGCAAAAAGAGGCTAATACAGGAAAAATACGTTCTCTTCGGTTTGTTTTAGTTAGTACACGAGCTGCAGCATTTTGGACCAACTGGAGACTCTTAACAGACTTATTGGAGCAGCCTGATAATAAGGAGTTGCAGTAGTCCAGCCTAGAAGTAACAAATGCATGGACTAGTTTTTCTGCATCTTTCTGAGACACAATGTTCCTAATTTTCGCAATATTACGCAGGTGAAAATATGTATATATGTTAGTTTTATGTGAGAATCGAAGGACATATCCTGATCAAAAATAACACCCAGATTCCTTACTGTGGTGCGGGAGGAGCACATAATCTGTTAGAGAAACAACAATCTTTGCATGGTATTTTTTGACAATAAAAACAGTATAACCTATATATTTATCCTTTGATTATAATATTACTACCACTAGTGATTGTGTACTCTTTGTAGCTCTACTGGAAATACTTCTTTATGACCTTTCAGCTGCTCCATCTCCATTTATTTCTCTCTCCTCCTCCCTTATTCCATCTCATTTCTCCGTTCTTAACTTCTTAATTTGCTCCTTCCTCGTCCCTCGCCCTCTCACTCCCTCTCTTTCTCCTCCTCTTCTTCATATTCACTGGCTTTTATCCTCCTTCCTCTGATAAAGTGATTATGGTTATGTGTTCAGTGGAGGAGCATTCAGGCAGTCACAGTCTAGATTGGTAGCATGTATTATTACACCGTCACTTTGCGGATGTGTGTGTGTGTGTGTGTGTGTGTGTGTGTGTGTGTGTGTGAGTGTGTGTGTGTGTGTGTGTGTGTGTGTGTGTGTGTGTGTGTGTGTGTGTGTGTGTGTGTGTGTGTGTGTGTGTGTGTGTGTGTGTGTGTGTGTGTGTGTGTGTGTGTGTGTGTGTGGGAGTGTGTTCCTTCAGGCCCTGCCAGATCTCTCACAGCTCATTGGTTGTATATGAGGGAATGTCAGTTAGTCATTGGTTAAAAGATCTGGTTAACATCCATAATTGCCTCTTATTACTGCCTACGCTGAATGAATACAGATATCAGTGTGTGTGTGTGTGTGTGTGTGTGTGTGTGTGTGTGTGTGTGTGTGTGTGTGTGTGTGTGTGTGTGTGTGTGTGTGTTAATTTGACAGAATTGTCAATGCAACAAGGTGTGTGTGTGTGTGTGTGTGTTTGTGTGTGTGTGTGTGTGTGTGTGTGTGTGTGTGTGTGTGTGTGTGTGTGTGTGTGTGTGTGTGTGTGTGTGTGTGTGTGTGTGTGTGACAAGCGAAACTCACACAGAGAGAGTGTGAGGTAGAGTGACAGAGACACTGAGCAGACTGACAGAGAATTAGATTTGGACTTGTTCAAGCTTGCTCTAACTTAGACATGTTATTATAACGTGCTCACAAACACACATACACACCAAGCTATGTTATGTTCAAGACCACATGAGATGAGAAGAGCCAAGAGGCTTCACTCTTGGGTCAGAAGTTTAGTTATGTTACTTTACCCTCACCCTTCGTGGGAGCCAACAGTCTGAAATGAAGAAGCAAGTTACATAGAATGTGGTAGAAGATGTAGTATTCAATTTTATTTGCATAGTAACATAAATAAATACTTTTCGTCCTACCAATTCTGTCAATTAGAGGGGGAGAGGAGCACAGGGCTAATTCTCATGTTGGCTTCCTGTCGAGCACTCTTGTAAACACAAAGATAAATCAGGCCGTTAAAACCATATTTGGTTACAAAGATAAGAGGTTAGACATTAGTTTAATACCATTGAATAACTCTAAACATTACACCATCATTTAGATTTGTAGGTTCAACAGAAAGTTTGATAGAATTTAGACAAAAACTGTCGTCTGGTGACACAGATGTGTTCTATGTGAGAAAATGTCTCCACAAACACGATGATGGAGGTTTGTTCCCAGTCCGTTAGAAGAGGCTCCTCCCCCTCCACAGTCTTACGGTCTTATCTGCAGCACTGTTACTTTTGACGATGTCCACTCACTTTAACCTCCTCACCCACAGGTTCACCTGGATACATTCTTTTTTTTCTGAGGGAAATCAATAAAACCCTACACCTTTTGCTGTATATCTGCTCAACCCCAAACACAACATTTTTTTTTTTCCGTTTTTAACTGTGTAAAAGTGTTGCCATGCTGTTTTTTTTTCACTTTGTGAAATACTCCCAGACAAAATATGTGTCCTTAAATAAATTTTTTTTAGTTAATCCTAAATCAGCAAGTTAGGAGCTACTTTAAATTTACCAATGTCTTGGGAATACGGGCCCTGGAAGGGTGACAGAAGGTGTGTTTGTTTGGTCGTGTTTTACAATTAAAACATTTTACATGAAATGTCACTTAACAAAGAACATCAACATTCATGATCAAAGCAAAGACTTGAAAATGAACAAAAACAAGAAATACTGAAATAAAACATGTTGTCATGATGTTTCTCCTGAATGTTCACAGCTTCGATTTTGTGATGTTCTTAGCCTCCTACAAGTGGGTACAAGGCCCTTGTTCATCAAGATCACTTCTGAAACTTCAGTGACATTGCTTCGGGGAAACACTGTTTAGGAGTAAGAGGGTACAGACCATGGGTTTTACGATTGTCTTATCCTTAAGATGCTTTTGGGAACCGAAGCCCTGGATGATTGAGCAGTGACAATCACCATGGGTGGAGACAAATATGAAAGAAGATAAACTTAACCAAACACTGCTAGGTGATCTGTGAACACCAATGCAATGTGTGCTTAGCAAGATGAAGAAAAAGAAAAACCACAGCAGTTAGCTGTTAGCAAATGTACACAATGACAAAGAGTTTGTGGATTAACAGTTTAGGTCCAAGTCAAACACTGACTCCAAGAAGAGTGCTGGTACAAATTAGCTCCTCAATTACAGTACCAAAAGCCGATTATATGTCATTTGTTACTTCCGCTCTTTCTGCTTGTATATACAGTGAGTGTGTGCTGCGTGCATATGCAGATGAGCAGTGTGTGTGTGTGTGAGTGTGTGTTGCGTTGTGACAGGGACTAATGTCTAAATCAGCCAGACTCCATCGCCCTGTCGCCCCGCTCCCCTACAAATGTCACCTGTTCCCGGCCAGTGATTTGCATAATGCAAAGCTTCTCAGTCGTAACGGTCCGATTAGCGGCGGGGAGCGCCAGGACCATTCCTGACGCACCAAGCCGTTAACGGCTCCTTTTGCCGGGAACAACTGTGATTAACTGAGGGGGCGACGGAGGGGGGGATGGAGGAGAAGAAAGAAGGAGAAAGGAGCTGGCCTGAAAATGTTCACACTCCGGTTGTATTAATTACAGACAGACAGGTCAGCGGCAGGTGACATAACCAACCGATACACAGTGAGCACTGAGTCGAGTAAGAGAGGATAGAAATATGAGAGGAGGGGTGGAGGAAGAAGCGACAATGGGGGGAAATGGGGGGGCTGCAGCTGCTCAAAGAGAAAGCTTGTGGCAGTAAAAACACAAGCTTAAAAGCTGAAAATGAAAACATATGATTTCCCTTAATATTTTGGTAGAGACAAGAAATAAATTGGAATTAATAAATTGTAAAAGTGTCTGGTTTCACTTATACAAGATTACATGGTTCTTTCCTCACAAATGAGTACAACATCACAGACTCAAAAAGTCGTCAAGGTCTAAAACCTCATGGTCTGAATGCTGTTTCAAAACCCTCGTCACACTGCAAGGAATTCATTTCTAGAGGAGAATCAACCTAAAAATATCTCCTATATGTAAGCAAACTCCCTTGGTTACTATACTATACTATATTCACACACAACAAAATACCTTTAGCTATAGTCACCTGACAGCTATGATATCTTTATAAAACGGGTAGCTGAATCAAGCAATCTGATTGGTTTATAGCCGAGTTGTCAACAACACATCATCATTTGTCGATTGCTCTGCTGGTGTCCCACAAAGCTCAACTCTAGGACCTCTTTTTATTCACTTTTTATGTTAATGATTTGCATTTGCCACTTGTATACCCTGAAGTCGAAATCTAAATGTATGCAGATGACAGTCATTTTTGCACATGGTAAAGACAGACCTGAAGTGGACAGCAAAACTAACATCGGCTTCCCTTAGCTGTAATATCATCACAATGTACAACTGCCTGTCATGAGCTATTTATTACTATATATAATTTTGGTTAGGTTAATTGATGACTCTAAATTGCCCGTAGGTGTGAATGTGAGTGTGAATGGTTGTCTGTCTCTGTTTGTCTCTATGTGTCCTGTGATAGACTGGCGTCCTGTCCAGGGTGGACCCCGCCTCACACCCGATGTCAGCTGGGATCGGCTCCAGCCCCCTACGACCCCGATAGGGACAAGCGGTTGAAGATGGATGGATGGATAATTTTGTATTGAAATACACTTTTGATCACCTCAGTTTCTATCTTTGAATATGTGCATGTTTGTAGAATCAACACAATGAAATTCATTTTTGAATATTTCAAATGGGGATAAGGCCACACACCTGTCTCTCCTCTGGGGAGTTTTTCCTTATCTAATTTGAGGGTGATTGTAAAGCCTTTTTCAGGCCAATTTATGATTTTAAATATTGGTCCATATATAAAATTGATGTATGTTGCACTTAGTGATGGAATTAGTTGAGCTGTGAAGATTTAAAAAGAAAGCTTGAAAGAGCAGTTTTGAAAAATGAAGTGTATTGTATTACGCAGATGGACTGGTCCTGAGATCAGAAATGGGGTTTCACATGTAGGCCTAATGTGTGGAAGGATAAATAACTCAATAAAAACTGAAATGAATGTCTTATTATGAGATCATTTTCACTTCTAAACAGTAGTATTGGAGCAACATGTCTCTCAAATGGAGCTTTGTCTCCCTAAAAAGACACAAAACAGTTAATAAAATCCGCCAAGCTCTTTTTTCTCTTAATGTTTTTCTTCTTTATGTCCCACTTTAGCTCTCTTTTCCCTTTTTGTGGTTCTCTCCCTTCCTCCCTTCCTCCCTCCCTCCCTCCCTCCCTCAACCTCTGTGTTTGACAGATGAGGCAGGGATGAGGGGATGAGAGAGGAAATGTGTTGCACCTCACTTCTCTTTCTAATGTCTCCGGCTGCTGGTAAACCATGTGGAAAACTAAAGACTATTAATGCCACAAACAAATCTCTTTCAAAACGGAACCTCTTTTACATGTTTTAAGGCACGGCCAGGCTGAGGGCTTAATGACATAGAGAGATGAGGAAGAGAGGGGACAGAGAGGAGGATGAGAGAAGAGGAAGAGGAGGAAGGTGGAATAGAGTAACAGGGAAAAGAAGAAAGGGTTTATTGGAAGGAGATGGAGGAACTTAAAGGGGACATAGTATGCTAATTTTTATGTTTTTCATGTTTACATGCTTTAATGTTAAAAGAAAAACAACAGTTATTCCCCATACATGTGTCCCCCCTCTGTATGAAACACTATATTATGTTCCTGCAATCGAGGAAGCTGCAGTTTCGGGACTGCATTTCATGACAGTGCCACCCAGTGAATAGGATATAAGTGAAAAAGTTCAACTATGGCAGTACTCCATCCAAATACAACTTATTGTTTTAATGGTTTATTCCACCCAAATAGCCTTCCATCATATCATAGGGCTGCTCAGTTATTCAAATTTTATTTTCAATGAGTTAAAGCCCCCGGCACTCATGATCTTTCCTATGAAAGAGACTGTAGCGCCCAAGGTAGCAGCAGATTTGCCTCTCTGCCGCTGCGCTCAAAGTTCATATCAGTTGAGCCGGTTACAAAGATGGAGGAAAAACTTTTTGTGTGTCTGAGTTTCCCAAACTATCTAATGGTACATTAAAGTTGTTTCACGATCTGGGAATAAAACGTTATGATGGAGGTTAAGTTTGATGGTCTAGTGCGCATGCTCGAAAAGTTGCATGCTGCCTGTTTCTACTCCAGCCTTTCAGTTCACTTTTTTAAACTTTCTTAACTTTTATTCTCTTTTTGTTCGTTCTGTTTCTTTACCCTAACTTCCGTAAAGTTCTGCCCTCTACAATGAGGTTACTTGTGGTTGTTTTTTTGTTTCTTTTTGTGCTGTTTTTATCAATGCCGCTTCCACCGGGACACGCTGTCTTTGTTTACTCCGGAAAACAGCTGATCGCGCTAATGCCGGCCGGTATAGTGGCCAGACCAGCTGATATTTCACCCGAACTCTGGAGAAAAACACACTGGGGATGCAGAGGTGGGAAGCAACGTCGGGGCAATAGAGGAGGGTCGACACAGGACGGGCTTATGGAGAGAAGATTTAAGCCGTGTCTCCCCTCTGTTGTTATGGGCAATGTAAGGTCTCTGTACAACAAAATGGATGAACTAACGGCGCCAACGCGGAGTCACCCGGAATGCCGTGAGTGCAGTCTGATGTGTTTCACTGAGAAATGGCTGCACAGGGACATCACAGACCGGAACGTCTCCGTGGATTGCTTCCACACCATTCGGGCTCATGGGACTGCACAGAGAGTGGTAAGCGGAAAGTAGGGGGGCTTGCCGTTCTAGTAAACAGCAGATGGTGTAATCCTGGTAAAATCACTGTTTAAGAACAGCTCTGTAGCCCGGATGGCCTCATACCGTCAGCCTAGAGAGATCCTGCATGTCATCACTGTTGTTCTGTACATCCCTCCCTCTGCAAACCCGACATCTGCCTGCAGCATCATACACACCACCATCTCCAGACTCCAGACTCAACACCCCAGTGCCATCATCATCATGTTGCGAGACTTTAACCACAAGACGAATTTCCACATTGTGGACAATAAATGAAACCAAACAAAACCAATCACTTTGGATAGAGTTCTGCCGACCTCCCAAAAGTAGGTGAGCTATCCTACCGGAGGGGAGAGGACTCTCACCCTAATGTATGCTAACATTAAGGATATGCATACATCTCCTCTTCTCTCCCCCCTCTGGGCAGGTCAGATCATAACCTGGTTCACCTCATACCCTGCTATGTTCCTCTGGTGAAGAGGTAGCCTACAACCACAAGGACTGTGAGGAGCTGGTCTGAGGAGGCTTATGAGACACTGCAGGGCTGCTTTGAAGTGAGTCGCACGGGGAGGACATTGATGGGCTCACTGAGTGAATCACAGACTACATCAATTTTTTTGTGGACTGCAATGTCCCAGCTCGGACTGTAACCTGCTATGCCAACAACAAACCCCGGAATAACTGAGCAGCACCAAGGACATTCATGCCATACTGAATGAAAGGAAGAAAGCATTCAGAGATGGCAACCGTGATGAGGTGAGGAGAGTGCAGGGGGTACTCAAACTGAAAATCAGGGAGGCTAAAGACAATTATAGGAGAAAGCTGGAGAACAAAGTCCAATGAAACAATATGAGGGGTGTGTGGCATGGCATGGGAACCCTCACCGGGTTCCAGAAGACTGGTAGCACGGGGTAGGAGGACAGTGTGGACCAGGCCAATGAACTGAACCTGTTTTTCAATTGGTTTGATACTGCGGCCCATCTACCAAGGGACTCTTCTGCTGGCTGCCCTTCAACTACTGGCACTTTACCTCCCCCCATTCCTCCTCCCTACAGACCCCTTGACTGCCCCTGCTCTACATCATGTCCTCCACAACCTGACGACCTCAGCCCTCCCCAAACGGACACCTCTACAGTGTCCTTCACGCCTGACCTTCTGAGAAGACAGTTGACAACACTCCACTCTGGCAAAGCTGCAGGCCCGGTTGGCGTATTTCCCAGGGCGCTTAAAGCCTGTGCCCCCCAGCTGTGTGGAGTACTGGTTCAAGTCTTCGGCCTGAGCCTGCACCTCCAGAGGGTCCCTGTGCTGTGGAAGACGCCCTGCCTCGTGCCTGTGCCAAAGACGCGGTGGCCCTCAGGACTACAGACCAGTGGCCCTGACGTCCCACATCATGAAGACCATGGAGAGACTCATCCTGGAGCAGCTAAGGCCTATGGTCAGGCCCTTCACTGATCCACTACAGTTCGCTTACCAGCCCCGCCTGGGAGTTGAGGACTGCATCACCTACCTGCTGAACAAAGTCTACAGTCATCTGGACAAGCCTGCGAGCACTGTGAGAGTCATGTTCTTTGACTTTTCCAGTGCATTCAACACCATCTGACCAGCTCTACTGGGTGAGATGATGGCTGCGATGCAGGAGGAGGCCCCCACCGTGTCCTGGATTGTAAATTACCTGATGGGCAGACCACAGTATGTACGCCTAAAGAACTGTGTGTCTGACAGGGTGGTCAGCAACACTGGGGCCCCACAGGGGACTGTCCTCTCTCCCTTTCTCTTCACCCTCTTCACTTCCGACTTCAACTAGTCTGCCACCTTCCGTACTTTTCTGATGACTCAACAATAGTTGGCTGCATTGGAAAGGGGGATGTAAGTGAATACAGGACCAATGTGGGCAACTTTGTCACTTGGAGTGAGCTGAATCATCTGCAGCTCAACGTGACTAAAACAAAGAAGCTTGTAGTGGATCTGAGGAGGGTGAAAACACCTGTGACCCCTGTCTCCATCCAGGGGGTCCCTGTGGACACTGTAGAGGAGTATAAGTACCTGGGGGTGTACTTCAATAATAAGTTGAACTGGACTAGAAACGCTGAGGCTGTCTACAAAAAGGGCCAAAGTGGACTCTTCTTCCTGAGGAGGCTGAGGTCCTTTAACATCTGCTGACAATGCTGAGGATGTTTTATGAGTCTGTTGTTTCCAGTGCGATTTTCTTGGCTGTCACATGCTGGGGCAGTGGGCTGAAGGTTGCAGACACCAACAGACTGAACAAACTGATGCTGTCCAGACTCCGGTCTATCCTGGAGAATGTCTCCCACCCTCTCTACGACACACTGGCCCAGCAGAGGAGCACCTTCAGCAGAAGACTCCTCACACCCAGATGCACCACAGAGCCACAGGAAATCGTTTCTGCCTGTGGTCATTAAACTATACAATGCATCCCTAGGAGAGTCTGTCACCTCCTCTCTGTAATAAGGAGTCTTTGCACGTTACTAGAATACTTTTGATCTGTATATATTACTATTGTAAATTTGATATTCTATAATATTATATATATATATATAGTTGTATATATATATATATATATATATAGTTATATATATTTACTGTGTTATATTTCTGTTTTTCAAAATATATGTTATCTGCATAATATTGTTGTCATTAAATATGTTGTTTGTATAGCTGGAGTTGAAACGAAAACAACTTCCCCCTGGGATTATTAAAGTATTTCTGATTCTGATTCTGATTCTGAATATAAGCAGCACACCCGGTTTGTGAATAGGCCGTAACGGTGCCAAACCTCGCGGTGAGCCCAATGCAAAAAGTCGATTATGTGAAAGCGGTTATACAACGATTAATAAAATATTATAATCAAGATGAAATGATTGTTGTGCTGCATCCATTTCACAATGATGCTCTTGTTCTGTCTTTACAGCTGTGTGCTCAAGCCTGTTTGCTAAATGACTGACTGGAATACATTAAGTATTGTTAACCAAGGTGCTGAAAGTATGTTCAGGAGTTTACAGCAGGTTGTGAGCAAAATATGATTCAGCCAGAAAACACAGGCAAATGTGTCACTGTAGAGGAGTATAAGTACCTGCGGGTGTACTTCAATAATAAGTTGAAATGGACTAGAAACGCAGAGGCCACTTTCATGTTGACTTAGCTATAACGCTAACAGTCAGTCAAACTCCTCTAATCCTTGTTTTTATGGTGTGATTTTCTGGAGGGGATGGGTTCAAACAGGCTCAAACAGACTCTGGTCTCCTCTAGGCGACTGGGCCGGGTCTGACTCCAGGTTTTAAACACCACTCTGAGAAAGACTTCCAGCTGAAGACTGGCTAACGTTAAATACTGTTGTAAATTAATAGATTAGTCCAAATGAGTCGTTACCCTGAATGATTCATCACTGACATGGAGCAGGCTGATCGCTGACACACTCCGATCAACAAACCTGGCAACCGTACTGCAGGAATTATTTTTTGTTGTTGCGACTACAATCTTGAAACACTAGATGGAGGTGTTCTGCTCATTTTCCATATCCAACCTTTAAGTTATTATCATGTATAATAATAATTATGATTATTAGAAATGTTTTTTAGTTATTTTATTTAGTTACCTTATTTTTTACAATTACTTTTTCATCATTCATTCGTCTTCAACTGCTTGTCCCTATCGGGGTCGCGGGGGGCTGGAGCTGATCCCAGCTGACACGCGGGGTACATCCTGGACAGGATTCCAGTCTATCACAGGACACATAGAGACAATCAGAATCAGAAACAGAATCAGAATCAGGTATATTGCCAGAAATTTTTCATTGCAAGGAATTTGACTTGATTTGACAGTGCCTACATAAATATAAACATGAACACAAGCAAACTAAACATATGACATTGAATTATATACATGAAATTAAGTGACTGTATTTGTATGACCAGTGCAGGTGGTAGTGTGCAAGTTAAAGTGTCCAGTGAAAAAAAAAAAAAAGGGGGGGGGGGGGTGTTAATATAACACCTGTGATTTGGGTACATTAATATAACGTATGAGTTCCAGATGTCGTTAATATAACAAATGACAGTTAAGTGGCTTTAACAGAATTCCAAAGCCTGATGGCAGAGGGGAAGAAACCGTTCTTGTGGTGGGAGGTTTTGGTCCTGATGGACCGCAGCCTCCGGCCAGAGGGGAGAGGTTCAAACAGATAGTGTCCAGGGTGGGAGGGATCAGCAGCTCATCAGAAGATGACCTGGACGAATGAGAACATTCACAGGCTGATCAGCAGCTATCTTCCCTGCTCTCCTCAGGGTCCTGGGAGAGTAGAGTTCTGGGAGAGAAGGAAGGTTGCAGCCAATCACCTTTTCTGCAGAACGTATGATACGCTGCAGTCTGCACCTGTCCTTGGCAGAGGCAGCAGCGTGCCAGGCGGTGATGGAGGAGGTGAGGATGGACTCGATGATGGCGGTGTAGAAGTGGACCAGCATTGTCCGCGGTAGATTGAACTTCTTCAGCTGCCTCAGGAAGTACATCCTCTGCTGAGCCTTCTTGATGAGGGAGCTGATGTTTGGCTCCCACCTGAGGTCCTGGGAGATGATGGTTCCCAGGAAGCGGAAGGACTCCACAGTGTCCGCTGGAGAGTCACACAGGATGGTGGGGGAGGGTGGGGCTGTGCTCTTCCTGAAGTCTATAGTCATCTCCACTGTTTTTGAAGCATTTAGCTCCAGGTTGTTCTCCCTGCACCAAGTCACCAGTTGGTCGATCTCCTATCTGTAGGCAGACTCATCCCCACCAGAGATGAGTCCAATGAGGGTGGTGTCATCCGCGGCCTTAAGGAGCTTGACGGACTGGTGACTGGAGGTGCAGTTGTTAGTTTACAGGGAGAAGAGCAGGGGAGAAAGAACACAGTCCTGTGGAGAGCCGGTGCTGATCGTCCTGGAGTCCGAGGTGAGGCTTCCCAGCCCCTTCCTGTCTGTCAGGAAGTCGGTGATCCACCTGCAGGTGGAGTCTGGCACGTTGAGTTGAGAAAGCTTGTCCTGCAGACGAGCCGGGATGATTGTGTTGAATGCAGAGCTGAAGTCCACAAACAGGATCCTGACGTAGGATCCGGCAGAGTCCAGATGCTGGAGGATGAAGTGTGTAGCCATGTTAACAGCATCGTCTACAGACCTGTTGGCTCTGTAGGCAAACTGCAGGGGGTCCAGGAGTGAGTCTGTGATGGATTTGAGGTGGGATAAAACCAGGCGCTCAAAGGATTTCATGACCACAGAGGTCAGGGCGACAGGTCTGTAATCGTTTAATCCAGTGGGTCCTGGTTTTTTGGGGACTGGTATGATGGTGGAGGCCTTGAAGCAAGCTGGCACACGGCATGTCTCCAGTGAGGTGTTGAAGATGTCCGTGAACAGAGGAGACAGCTGGTCTGCACAGTGCTTCAGGCAGGATGGCGATACGGAATCTGGCCCAGCAGCTTTGCGGGGGTTCTGTCTCTTGAAGAGCCTGTTAACGTCTCTCTCAGGTCGTGATCACACTATCCTTTTGGCCGCGGCCAAAACCGGTTTTTCAGCTAAAGTCTAGTACCTTTAAGTAGTGTGAGCGCACCCGCTCCGCGCTCAACTTGGGCCAGCTGGCCCTCCACGGCCCGCTTGAAAGAGGTGGGCTTTAGCGGAGCCGTTTGCACATGTACGAGCACGAGCGTGCGCACGTGTACGCGCACGAGCACGAGCCCTACGGCAGTAGCGTTATGTCCGCCTGTTCGGACATGTAAATAGAAGGACGGACCATGCGCGGACATTCAACAACAACAACAATGGCGGTGAAAGGTTCATGTTGGTGTGATGCGGAGGTGGAGTGTTTACTGCAGATTTGGTCGGATGAAAATATTCAAAAACAGTCGACAAGACGCACAAAAACTCATAGGTCTATGGAAAGATTTGTAAACAAAGCCACACACACGCGATCAATGCGTGTGACGTGTTACGGCGTGATGACATATGGACAGCAAGAAGCATTGGCCGAGGCCCAGGTAGTGTGAGTACAAACGGGGCTGGGGCGCGGGGGGGAGAGGGAGGGGGGACAAGTACCCTAAAGTCCGGGTCTCGGTCCGGGAGGACAGTGTGAGTCCGCCCTCAAGGACAGACAGAGGTGTCGGTGGAGGGGGGGGGCAGCTGTGGTGGTAGGAGGTTTACAGTCTCTATTGTGGTGGTGGGGGGAGAGGGGCTGTTGGGCTGGAGCTGGTGGGTAGTGTGGTGGGGGGTGGTGTGAGTACTGTCCAGGTGATCTTCAAAGCGACGGTAGAAGTCGTTGAGGTTGTTGGCAAGTCATTGATCGTTAGCAGCAGGGGGGGCTCTTGGCTTGTAGTTGGTGATCTGCCTGAGCCCCCTCCAGACAGAGGCAGAGTCGTTAGAGGAGAAGTGATGTTGTAGCTTCTTGGAGTACAGCTGTTTAGCGTCCCTCACCGCCCTGCTAAACCTGTACTTGGCCACTTTGTACTCTGCTCTGTTGCCACTTTTGAAAGCCCTTTCCTTGTCAGACCTCAACTGTCGCAGTCTGGGTGTGAACCAGGGCTTGTCATTGTTATAAGTCACCCTGGTGCGTGTTGGTACACAGCAGTCCTCACAGAAGCTGATGTATGAGGTCACAGCTTCTGTGTACTCATCCAGACTGGTGGAAGCAGTCCTGAAAACATCCCAGTCAGTACAGTCCAGACACGCCTTTAAGGGCGTGATCACACTGTCCTCCCGGACCACGACCCGGACTTTAGGGTACTTGTCCCCCCTCCCTCTCCCCCCCGCGCCCCAGCCCCGTTTGTACTCACACTGCCTGGGCCTCGGCCAATGCTTCTTGCTGTCCATACGCCATCAAGCCGTAAAACGTCACACGCATTGATCGCGTGTGTGGCTTTGTTTACAAATCTTTCCATAGACCTCTGAGTTTTTGTGCGTCTGTTTTTGAATATTTTCATCCGACCAAATCTGCAGTAAACACTCCACCTCCGCACCACACCAACGTGAACCTTTCACCACCATTGTTGTTGTTGTTAAATGTCCACGCATGGTCCGTCCTTCTATTTACATGTCCGAACAGGCGGACATAACGCTACTGCCGTAGGGCTCGTGCTCGTGCTCGTACACGTGCGCACGCTCGTGCTCGTACATGTGCAAACGGCTCCGCCAGTATCTGGTCGGCAAGCGCGTGCTGTGCGTCCTGCACGTTGGCCTCCGGTGGAATGTAAACACCGACCAGAATGAAGGAAGCGAACTCACGTGGGGAGTAGAATGGTTTGCAGTTAATAATAAGTTTCCAGGAGGGGAGAACAGTGCCGTTGTATCACCGTTACGTCGTTGCACCAGCCGCTGTTGGTGTAGAAACAAATACCTCCACCCTTTGTTTTGCCAGAGAGCAGCGTGTCACGGTCCGCTCGGTGAAGCTGGAATCCATCCAGCTGTAGCGCAGAGTCACACAGCCATGACTCGGTGAAGCACAAAACAGAGGATGAATTAAAGTCCTTGTCTCTCCTCAACAGAAGCTGAAGTTCGTCCATTTTATTGCCCAGTGAGCGCACGTTAGAGAGAAATATTCCAGGTAGCGGCGTGCGTCTTCCCCTCTGGCAAAGGCGCACGAGCGCACCGGCTCGTTTTCCCTTGCGACGGCGTAAAGTTGTAAAGGCGAGGGCACCTTGGAATAAAAAGTTCACCAGAACCGATGTGGGAGCCAGAAATTTGGGATACAAATCTCGCGGAATTGTTACCCGAATGTTCATGAGCTGTTCTCTGGTGAAAGACAGCGGTGAACCCAAACAAAAAACACTGTTTACATACAAAACAAGACAAAACAAAGCGCACCAACAAATCGAGGCAGCCATCCGCGGCGCCACCTTGAACAAGTCGTAACAGAGACAGACAACCATTCACACCTACGGGCAATTTCGAGTCATCAATTAACCTAACATGTGCATGTTTTTGGACTGTGGGAGGAAGCTGGAGAACCCGGAGAAAACCCATGCAGACACGGAGAGAACATGCAAACTCCACACAGAAGGGCCCCAGCCTGGATTCAAACCAGGGACCCTCTTGCTGTGAGGCGACAGTGCTAACCACCACTCCACCGTGCCGCCCCCCCACACCGTCGTACAATTACATTTTGTTTTTGTTTATTAATATATTTTTTTTCAAGTTCAATACATTGCATGATGTGATTGTCATGATTCCAAAGTCACTAAGTAATCATGTTAAATCATTTTGATGTCAATATTGACCAAAATAATTGTCATCATGATTTTTTTTTTACATGAATCTAGCAGCCCTATGTTATTGATACCAAGTGAAGTCCAAAATAAGAAAAAAAAATTTGTAAAAAGGGAGGCCTCAGGACAAATTCTATCAAGTCAGTAATATTGTTTTCTAGTGTGGAGTAAGAATAGCCACATGGATTGCACATCATTTTATGGCCTTGTGTTTGAAATTACAGATTTTCATATGCGTCTTGTTGAAGCCTTGAGCTGTAATGAAACCTCTGAAGGACTATCATCCACTGCATGTAGATGTATTCTAACCCAGCTTGTTGGAGATGAAAGCTTTCAGAGGGGGATTGACGATTAAACCTGACTTCACTGTGATGATTTAAAAACAGAGGAGCTCCCACAGGCCTCAGTCAAGTCTAATTCCTTTTTATAGCTTTCAGAAGTTAACAGCTATTTCAGTTATTAACCTGAGCCACTCCAGATAGCCCCAGCCAAGCAGTCCAAGTCTTAACCAAGCCTTCAGCGATAGCATCGCATTGTCGGAGTGGAAAAGAAGCGCTCCCATTAGATGTCCAGCTAGATAAATAGACTATAATGGGTTGCTGGGGGTGCGTTGAGTCGTTTGGCCTGACGCTCTCATCAGATGTGATCTCAGGGTCGCCGCCATGAATCAGGCAGTGGTGCGACGTCATTGGTCATCCTGACAGCTGAACAAAGCCCAGGAAGTGGGGAGGGACAGATGCCGCTAATGGAGCCAGATTAGGATGGGTGTGCTTTGTAACCGGTGCTGGCACTGCCAGAGTTGCTAAGTTAGATGTGTGGTGACTTCTCTATGAGATACCTGAGCTAGGCATTGTGGGCCAGTGGCTCTATGGGTGATGTTTCTGCTAAGCTGCACTGCATACGTTGTGTTCTCTGTTTTCAGGTTTTTTATGTGTGTTTTTTTTGTGTGAGAGTGTGTGAGTGCAGAGCCTGCTGATGGTGGTGCTGGGTCTGATAAGAGGCAGATAAAGCTTTAAGGGCTAATGGTTTCCACTAATGAGAAAACTGGCTTTGATTATGACAAATAGGTGGAGAGCAGCAGGCTAAGCAGCTACACAGCAGCTATTGTTAGGCAGCAGAGCCTCAGCATCTCATTACACCTCCTCCCGATAGACCTCCTTTTCTCCAGATACACCTCCTTCTCCTCTACTCATAATAAACCTCCTTCTCCTTTCCTCTTGCCGGTTGGGTCAGTGTCACAGAAACTCTGGAAGCCTGACAGTTCATCATCATCATCAATCATCTCACACAAATAAGCCATAGAGACTCAAACTTTTCTAAACCTCCTTTTGGATTGACTTTGGTAATCCACTTGAATGGACTTTACTATGAGAGGAGCTGGTACAGGGGCCAGTAGGTAAGTCTTTAAAACACTCTTTTAATAACTTTGGGTTCACTAACTACATTGTTGATGCTTTGTTCAGTTGGTCTTTATTTGGTCTCAAAACTGAAAACTCTCTGCTCTCTCTTCAGCAGCGTCCTGAAGGACCTCTGTCCTGAACCAAACACTGTCGATGAGCTGCTGCAAATTTGTTTAAACCTTTTATGGAGCAAATTATCATTGATGCTGGTGTGAATAGTTTTTTAATGGCAAGGAATCGACATTTTAGTGATTATAGTCTGACACTTAGGGCCTACTCACACTGTCCTTCTGGCCGGGGCCAAAACCGTTTTTTCAGCTAAAGCCTAAAAGAGGTGGGCTTTAGCGGAGCCGTTTGCACATGTACGAGCACGAGCGTGCGCACGTGTGCGAGCACGAGCACGAGCCCTACGGCAGTAGCGTTATGTCCGCCTGTCCGGACATGTAAATAGAAGGACGGACCATGCGCGGACATTTAACAACAACAACAATGGCGGTGAAAGGTTCATGTTGGTGTGATGCGTCTACTGCAGATTTGGTCGGATGAAAATATTCAAAAACAGTCGACAAGACGCACAAAAAGTCCGAGGTCTGTGGGAAGATTTGTAAACAAAGCCACACACGCGCGATCAATGCGTGTGACGTGTTACGGCGTGATGTCGTATGGACAGCAAGAAGCATTGGCCGGCCCTGGCAGTGTGAGTACAAAGGGGGGGGGGGGGGGGCAAGTACCCTAAAGCCCGGGTTGCGGTACGGAAGGACAGTGTGAGTACACCCTTAGTCCAACACTTTTTCTGGCAGTTAGTCTGACAGTTAGTCGGACAGGTATTCTGACACTTAGTCAGACAGTAAGTCTGAAAGTCAGTCTGACAGTCTGACAGTTAGTCTGACACTTAGTCTGACAGTTATTCTGACAGTTAGTCTGACAGTTAGTCCGACAGTTAGTCTGACAGTTAGTCGGACAGTTAGTCGGACAGTTAGTCTGACACTTAGTCTGACAGTTAGTCTGACACTTAGTCTGACACTTAGTCTGACAATTAGTCTGACAGTTAGTCTGAATGTTAGTCTGACAGTTAGTCGGACAGTTAGTCGGACAGTTAGTCGGACACTTAGTCTGACACTTAGTCGGACAGTTAGTCTGACACTTAGTCTGACAGTAAGTCTGAAAGTTAGTCTGACACTTAGTCTGACAGTTAGTCTGACATTTAGTCAGACAGTAAGTCTGACAGTTAGTCTGACACTTAGTCTGACAGTTAGTCTGACACTTAGTCCGACACTTAGTCTGGCAGTTAGTCTGACAGTTAGTCGGACACTTAGTCTGACACTTAGTCTGACATTTAGTCGGACAGTAAGTCTGACAGTTAGTCTGACACTTAGTCGGACAGTTAGTCTGACAGTTAGTCTGACACTTAGTCTGACAGTTATTCTGACAGGTAGTCTGACACTTAGTCAGACAGTAAGGGCGCACTCACACTGTCCTTCTGGCCGGGGCCAAAACCGTTTTTTCAGCTAAAGCCTAGTACGTTTAAGCAGTGTGAGTGCACCCGTTCCGCGCATAACTGCGGTCCGCCTGTTCGGACATGTAAATAGAAGGACGGACCATGCGCGGACATTTAACAACAACAACAATGGCGGTGAAAGGTTCACGTTGATGTGATGCGGAGGTGGAGTGTTTACTGCAGATTTGGTCGGATGAAAATATTCAAAAACAGTGGACAAGACGCACAAAAACTCCGAGGTCTGTGGAAAGATTTGTAAACAAAGCCACACACACGCGATCAATGCGTGTTACGGCGTGATGGCGTATGGACAGCAAGAAGCATTGGCCGGCCCTGGCAGTGTGAGTACAAACGATGCTGGGGGGCAGGGGGAAGGGAGGGGGGACAAGTACCCTAAAGCCCGGGTCGCGGTGCGGAAGGACAGTGTGAGTACGCCCTTAGTCTGAAAGTTAGTCTGACACTTAGTCTGACACTTAGTCTGACATTTAGTCGGACAGTAAGTCTGACAGTTAGTCCGACACTTAGTTGGACAGTTAGTCTGACAGTTAGTCTGACACTTAGGGCGCGCTCACACTATCCTCCCGGACCGAGACCCGGACTTTAGGGTACTTGTCCCCCCTCCCTCTCCCCCCCGCGCCCCAGCCCCGTTTGTACTCACACTACCAGGGCCTCGGCCAATACTTCTTGCTGTCCATACGACATCACGCCGTAACACGTCACACGCATTGATCGCGTGTGTGGCTTTGTTTACAAATCTTTCCACAGACCTCGGAGTTTTTGTGCGTCTTGTCGACTGTTTTTGAATATTTTCATCCGACCAAATCTGCAGTAAACACTCCACCTCCGCACCACACCAACGTGAACCTTTCACCACCATTGTTGTTGTTGTTAAATGTCCGCGCATGGTCCGTCCTTCTATTTACATGTCAGAACAGGCGGACATAACGCTACTGCCGTAGGGGGCGTGCGCGTGCACGTGCGCACGCTCGTGCTCGTACATGTGCAAACGGCTCCGCTAAAGCCCACCTCTTTCAAGCGGGCCGTGGCGGCCCAGCTGGCCCCAGTTGAGCGCGGAGCGGGTGCGCTCACACTACTTAAAGGTACTAGACTTTAGCTGAAAAACCGGTTTTGGCCGCGGCCAAAAGGATAGTGTGATCACGCTATTAGTCTGACAGTTATTCTGACAGTTAGTCTGAATGTTAGTCTGACACTTAGTCTGACAGTTAGTCTGACAGGTATTCTGACATGGAGATGGTCACAGGAGACTGATGAGGCTTTACAGGGCTGCTTCGATCTTACAGACTGGGAGTTGCTCTGTGATTCACATGGAGAGGACCTTGATGATCTTACGGACTGCATAACGGGGTACATCAACTTCTTTGTGGACAGTGTGGTTCCTACAGTGACTGTACGCTGTTTCCCCAATAACAAGCCGGGGGTCAACAAGAGACATCAAGGTCCTGCTGAATGAGAAGAAGAGGGCCTTCAGAGATGGGGACAGAGAGCAGAGGAGGTAAGGTCCAGAGGGAGCTTAAGGAGAGGATTCAACAGGGCAAAGACAGCTACAGGAGGAAGTTGGAGCACAAACTGATGAAGTCCCTGTCACTTCTTCGGCCCCTGGTCAGCTCATCACTGGACCCTCTACAGTTTGCCTACCAACCGAGACTAGGTGTGGAGGACGCTATCATCTTCCTGCTCCACCGTGCCTGCGCCCACCAGGACAGACCGGGAACCACTGTGAGAATCTTGTTCATGGACTTCTCTAGTGCGTTCAATACAATCCGGCCTGCTCTGCTGGGGAGTAAGCTGACGGCGATGCAGGTGGACTCTCCCCTGGTTTCCTGGATTACGGATTACTTGACGGGTCGACCCCAGTATGTCAGACTGCAGGACGGAGTGTCTGACACTGTGGTCAGCAGCACTGGAGCTCCACAGGGAACTCTTCTTTCCCCCTTTCTCTTCACCCTGTACACCTCAGACTTCCAGCTCCTCTCTGAGTCCTGCCACCTGCAGAAGTATGCTGACGATTCTGCAATTGTTGGCTGTGTCAGTGAGGGGAAGGAGGAGGAGTACAGGGGCATTGTGGACTCCTTCGTCGACTGGTAAGCAGCTAATCACCTGATTCTCAACCCCACCAAGACTAAGGAGCTAGTGGTGGATTTCCGCAGGTGTAAATCTGCCCCCACAACCATCTCCATCAACGGTGTGACTGTGGATGTTGTCCAGGATTACAAATACCTTGGAGTATACCTGGATAACAAACTGGACTGGTCCAAGAACACTGACACTGTTTACAAGAAGGGCCAGAGTCGTCTCTATTTCCTGAGGAGGTTCCGGTCATTCAATGTATGTAACACCATGCTGAGGATGTTCTACCAGTCGGTGGTAGCCAGTGCCATCTTCTTTGCTGTTGTGTGCTGGGGCAGCAGACTGAGGGCAGCAGACGCCAAGAGGATTAGTAAGATCATCAGGAAGGCTGGCTCTGTCCTGGGAGTCCAACTGGACTCTTTGGTGGTGGTGTCTGAGAGGAGGATGCTGTCTAAACTGCACAGCATCCTGGACAACAACACTCACCCTCTACACCAGCTGCTGACCTCGAGCAGAAGCACCTTCAGTCACAGACTCATTCTCCCCCGGTGTAACACTGAACGCCGGAGGAAGTCCTTTCTTCCGGTGGCCATCAAACTGTATAATTCATCTACCCCCGGTGAGCTAAGGAACAGTGGAGACACTGTATCCTGAGAAAATGTCACTTTGTCACTTTATATCTTCAATGCATCACTTTATTTAGTTGTACTATTAGTTGTACTGTAACTTAGTTCAGTAAGAAATGCTGCTACACTTTGACACCGTTATAATTTATCACTTATTTAGTTTGTACTTATTTTATTTCAATATGCTGCTAAACTGCACAGTGCGTATTGTTGTATATTGTATAAACCTACGTTTAACCACAATGTCTGTTGCACTCTGTCACATTTAGTTAATTGTTTGATTTATTTGATGTTATTTTTATTTGATTTGATTTATGTAAGCTTATTGTTACTCTGATCCTTTCCCACCTTTGTATTGAAACTGTTGCACAATCATTTCCCTCGGGATAAATAAAGCTTCTTGAATCTTGAATCTTGAATCTGAGAGTTAGCCTTATAGCTAGTGTGACAGCGAGCCTTATAGTTAGTCTGATACTTAGTCTGACGTTCATTTGGTAAGCTTGCTTTATAAAATGGGCCTCTGGCCTTGCTGCTCTTAAAACTGGCTCAACCTCACAGATCTCCTACTCAAGCTGTAAAAAAATTCAAAGCCACCTTTTATATTCAGAGGGTGGAAAACAAAGAAGTGAAGCTGAATCTGTTTATATTGTACACTCAAACAATCCTCATAACTCCAAGTTTCATGATTTCCATTTTCCTTCCTGGATTGAATGCTAGCCTCTTTCATGGGCCATGAAACCTGAGAAAATAAAAATTGTATTTCCTTTTTCATTAAGGCTCTTCTGCTGCGGCTGCTGCTGCTATATTCTGCTATGACATTGTATGTTATAACTGATTTTTAATAAAATAAATGATTTAAGACATCCTCTCTTTGTAAGTCCTAAAAATCTTTCCCATGAACTAAGAAGATGACAAATTAAAAATCATAAAGTTTCCCCAGAAGTGTCTGTTGAGGAGCTTTCATGAAACAAGCCCATCATGTCAGTCTACTTGCTTTTGATTTGGCCCCCTCACCACACTAATAATTGGAGCAGTTATCTCTGAGCTCGCAGTGCATTAATATAGTTTAATAGCACCAGTTGGAGTATATTAATATTCCTTAACCTCCACTCCACCCTTTAAATCCCACCACCACCTTTTCACCTTCACCCCCTTCATCATCCCATGCTTTCACCCTGTCTCCTTTCTCAACCACAGCCCTGTTTTATCCTTTCTTCCACCCTCTCGCCTCCTCTCTTGCTCTGCACCCTCTCTCTCTTTCCTCCCCCTTCTGAAACTCATTTCAGCATGAGATTATAAATGGAGCCTTGGGAAAATGTGATAAATCAATTAATCATTTGTAGCCGTGTAGCTTAATGAGTGAACTGAGGTGTCATAATTAGTTCTCCCAGTATCAATCATTAAAGTGCAAGTTTGCTGATAAACAGGCAACTGATGAGAGCAGAGACATGGCTAAGAGTCTGCTGCTGTTATTGCTGGGAAATCATACGATAAGAGCACTAAGTGTGCCGTAATGAGCTGGGGTTTATTTCTGATGCGCTTCACTTACATCTCGGCACTTGAAACTGAAACCTTCCAGTGTCATGAACTTTAAAGTTCTGCTCTACATTCTGAAATCAGTTGAGCCTCTGAGACAGATTTGAAAAAAGACCATTAGTTACAAGACTGGGGGCGTTCACAGTCATAAGCCAGTATTGGCACAGACTAATGGAGGCTGTTTGTGGAACATCTACCACAATAGAACGCTAAAATGACCTGTTCAACAAAAAGTCTGCTGACTCAGCATATGTTTTCAGTCCCAAATCCTGGAGTATCCGTCTCCAGCGCTCAGAGGAATCCCCGATGTTGACTCCTCTTTGGTTCCTATGTAGCTCACATTTCCTCTTGGCTCCCATTGGTCTATTTCTATGCAGGCTGGTGGACTGAAGAGAGTTTTAGGGTTCTTTTTGCTATTCATATTGTGTAGATCGCCGTATAAAATATGTTAATAATAATTACCAATATTCCAAACAGTAGACCATAGCTTTAACCCACCTGCTCCTACAATTATTGTCTCACTTATTAGGTATTACACACAGTTACACTTGGATTAACATTTGTCTCCTTGTGATAGCAGTGCTGGAAGAGTTTCTTGATCTTTCACTTACTACCCCAATGGTTAATTTTGTAATCAACATTTTATTGAACTAAACGTACATAAGCAATATATAATCCAAATATCAAAAGAACTCATTATGCAGAGTGACCACTTTCAAAGTGTTATATTTTCACAGCTGTTTGTGGTGGAGCTATACTCTATACTATATGCTATTATACACTAAAGCTTTCTGTTTTTCTTTTTTCTTTTTTCTTTCTAAGGTAAAAAATGAACACT
>NC_139831.1:32316503-32324003 GCF_963691815.1 Echiichthys vipera
AGACGAATCAAAAGCACATGAGTTATTTTCACATTTGTAGCAACAGTATTTATTAATAGGCTTATATTTAAACCCAGATAGGCTATTTATCATGGTTTATTGGGAGAAACCAAGCATCTATATGTCAAATCAGACATTTGGGGTCTCCCCTAGATATCATATGTCATAAGTGTTTAATAAAGAATTTATTTTCATGGCTTTAGCTCATTTTATTTTTGTTTTCTATGTGTTTGGTTTTATTAGAAAATAAATTAGATTAATTCTCACTCCTGTAGCTTTGTAGATCAATCAAATCAAATGGATAGATATATAAAGGCATGCCATCACAATGCGTAATGACGCACACTCGCTGATTCACTGACAAATGAGGACAAGTGGCTAATGAGCCGGTTCTGTTCTTATGGATCATTTGGATTTCTCGGAACAGGCAAATAAAACAGCGCAAGTTGTTGCAGCAATGTCTTGTTTCCCAATCTGACTGCACTCATGTTGGCCATTATAAGGGCACCAAATGAGAATAAAAATGCTTTCATTAAAGGAGCAATGCATAGGTTTTTTTCCCTTCTTGTGGTAAAATTGTATATTGCATTCAAATGAATAGTGCTCAACAGTGCTTCGCTTTTTCAAATGTACGTTGAAACCTGGTTGTACCTATGTGCCCAGAAGCTGTTCACCCTCGTTTTCTGAATTCGACGGTAATGTTGCCTTTTTAATTCTCTTTTTTGCATTTTTCGGTGATGTGGATTCCTTCTCCGGTGGCATGGCAAAAGTACGGTCTTGCATTATGAACAAAAGTGCAGTGACAAACGTGTCTCACTGAGCTCATCTCCAGTCTTCCACAGTCACGCTGGCTCTGAACAAAAACGCGTTTAGCCTTACTGGTACCACATAGTGCGTTATGTCCCTCTCGGCCGTTCACAGTTTTTTTTATAGACCGGAAGAACATGGAAGCCTCCATTAAGCTTACTCGCACTATGGAAATACAGATAAGAAATTATTCACTCAGGAGGATAAGTCAGATTGTTGGCAGCGGTTATCGTACACCAATGAGGACTTATTTATGAATGACGACATGAACCTTCAGAATAAAGATAGGAATGTAACTGGAAAGTTAGGTGTCTGTAAGTGCGGCTGAAATGGAGATTTAAAAACCTTTACAGATATGGATCATACATTTTGAGACACTACAGGGGAACAATGATTGAATGCCAGACGTGAGTTTGTTCACACCATGTGCCATCGTGTAATATCAAGTCAACAGTATCCTCTCACAACTATCAGTGCTCATCAGTCAAAACTGGACTTGACCTGCTGCTGGGGTCCTGCGTGTTCTAATATTCACTACCATAATAACACTATTAGTCACATTTATAATAGCAGTAGAGCTTTGGGTTCATCTCTCTGTATGTCTGTCTGTATCTCCGTCTTTGTGTCTGTCTGTCTGTCTGTCTTTGTGTCTGTCTGTTTGTCTGTCTTTTTGTCTGTCTGTCTGTCCATCTGTCTGGTTGTCTGTCTTTGTGTCTGTCTGTCCGTCTGTCTGTATTTGTGTCTGTCTGTCTGTCCGTCTGTCTGTCTTTGTGTTTCTCTGTCTTTGTGTCTGTCTGTCTGTCTGTCTGTCTGTCTTTGGGTCTGTCTGTCTGTCCGTCTGTCTGTCTATCTTTGTCTCTGTCTGTCTGTCTGTATGTCTGTCTTTGTGTCTGTCCGTCTGTCTGTCTGTCCATATGTCTGGCCGTCTATCTTTGTCTCTGTCTGTCTGTATGTCTGTCTTTGGGTCTGTCTGTTTGTCTGTCTTTCTTTGTCTCTGTCTGTCTTTGTGTCTGTCTTTCTGTCTATCTTTGTCTCTGTCCATCTGTCTGTCTTTTCTCTCTTTCTCTCTCCTTTTCTTCCTCCCCAACCGATGCAGACAGATGTCCATCCTCCACAGAGCTGGGTCTGTCTGACGTTCCTGCCTGTTATAGGGAAGGTTTTCAACGCCACTGTGTGCACAAGATTGCTAGATTAATACTATATACAGATATAATTATTATTATTATTATTGTAAATATTGCAACTTGCTTGATAAATAAGTCATAGATTGTGGTCTTTACCTCCTCTATATGTAAAGTGTCCAGAGATAACTTTTGTTATGAATTGGCACTGTAAATAAAATTTAATTGAGTGTTCAGTTTTGTTTTTTACAAACATTATAATATGATAAATCAATAATCAATTTAAAAAATTTGATTTGTTAACCTCTTCTTCCCTGAGTCCGTTTTTGAGGTTCCTGCTCGAAAATGACATGCTCAGAATAAATAGGGTATATCTCTGTAATTACAAGCTTTATGTGCATTATCTTGGTATTACAATAAATGTTACACATGTGAGATGGCATCAGAAGTGTAAGCAGCACTATTAATGCAAGTGTGTCAGAGTAAATGCAGATGGAACAAAGCAAAAATGGAAGAATTTCTTCCCTCGCCAAAAAAAAATTGTCATTTTATATAAATATTCCTTTGAAAATAATGCCACAGTAGCCAAAAAACTCAATAAAGCCATGGAACAACATCTGGACATCACCTGTGAGAAGTTTGATGCTGCTGAAATAAAGCAGAGGAACAATTATAGAGGTCTTATTGAAGAAATATATAGGCGTCCTCAAGTTTGGCATATTTGGCACGATTTGGCACAACTTGGCACCATTAGTGCCATTTGAGATTTCTTAGGTACCACGTTGTAAAATTAATTTAATTTAATTTAAATGTCATTTTGGATCTAAGAGAAAACAGTTTTTGAAAAAAAAAAAATAATAATAATAAATAGGACCCCCCCCCCCCCCCACACACACACACACACACACACACATAAACCCTACAAAAGAACTACATTTGTCTCCAAAAGGGTCAGATTACTGTATTCACTATAATACAACAATAACTGTAATAATATAATAATAGTAGGGACATAGTAATTAAAATAGTAACAATAATGATGGAAATCAGCAACAGCAACAACAACAATGTGCCACTACAAAGTGCAATAGCAAAGTGCTGGCCAAAATATTCTGCAAACAACTATTTACAAGACACAGATCCTTGGCTTGCACAGCCACAGGAAGATAAAGTGCATAAAAGCAGCAGAACAGCGAGTGTCAGTCCGTGTATTCACGCCAGCCTCGAGTGTGTCAGTGTGTGTCTCTGTGCGTTACAGCGCTAACGGCGCTAGCGCGCTAGCGCCTTTAGCGCGACAGAGTCCCTTTGCCCTTACGCGGGGCTATATCTTCCGTCCACATTGGTCAATCTTGAAGCATGACACCTCGTTGGAATCGTAAGAACCAATAGAATCAAGTTGTGGGCGTTTTTTTCACTTAAACCACACGACTAGCGAATCACAAAGGGATAAGGACGAGCTACACTACATGACGGACAGGCGCTATGACCCAATCAGAGCCTTTGAAAAGCGGGCTTAGCAGGTCAAAGAAGCCGGAAAGACCTCCAAAGCATGCTGGGAGATGTTGTCCTTCCATTTCAGCGGTTTTTATTTCTGTGGATTAAACTTTTCACTGTGATACTGCAAAGGTAAGACAGCATTTCTGGTTTTGGTTTTCAAATGCGCTTGTTGTTTTCTGTCATATTTGGCTGCTGGATCAGTGAAACTTGGTCGTAGAGTGATAAAAATAGTATTTTTGGAACGTGTGGAGACTCTGCTATGGAGTGGATGCAGTGAAATATTGCTGATAATCAGAGCAGCCACTGTGCCAGCTTTATTTGTCTGTGTTGCTCTTATTTCTGTTTTTTCGCCTCATATTGTTTGATTGCTCGCTGTTGTAACTGTGTTTGTTGGTCATACAAATGGTTTATATGAGCATGTAGAAGAGATTCTTAGCTTTCTGGTGGTATCCAGCATGTGTGTCTGTATGCAAGCTACATGTTGCTGCAGAAGGGGATGTTGTTATACTATCTGATTGCCCCCGCCGGCGGGGTCTCAGGGAAGAAGAGGTTAAAAAAGTTTTTCATTGAAAAATGGTACATGCTTTTGCATACAATGCTGTGTTCACCCTCTCAAATATCATATTAAACTGAGTACAGTATATTTGAGTTTTGGACTGACAGACCAATACATTTAGACATCACTGTGGCCTGGACAAAAACTGGGATGGACATGTTTTACTATTTTATGACATTTTATAAAAAAAAAAAAATACAACAAAGAAAATAGAACAAACAATTCAATGAATAATTTCGAAAATAAGTGTCAGATTAATTGATAATGAAAATAATCTAGTTGCAATCATATTTTTTTTGTGTCCTGTTCAGTAGCCAAACATATTTTTACTTTAAATGTAGTGACCCAGTGCACTTCACTGGGTGGTACCAGAGAATTTCTCCAGAGCAACTTCTCTCTGTTTGACGGATTGTTGCAAAGGCATAAGCTGATCAATAAGCTACTTTTGATGTGTCCCTTTAAATTGACTGAGTTGATGTTTTAGTGTGGAGGGTGTCAACGCACACACACACACACACACACACACACACACACACACACACACACACACACACACACACACACACACACACACACACACACACACACACACACACACACACACACACACACACATCCGTGAGCTTAACAGGTCATGAACCAGACTGTATAGTGTGTGTGCTTCAGCCAAGGAGCACCATTTAATCTCCTCTTTTTTATCTGTCAGAAAAGGAAGACGCACAACACACACACACACACACACACACACACACACACACACACACACACACACACACACACACACACACACACACACAATAACCATACACACGCACGGCGTATAATTCCAGTATTAGTGGTGGTATTAGCCACAGTGGGGCAGGTACTTAACACTGAAAAGACTGAAATCACTTCCCAAGGGAGCTTTTATACAATGTGTGTGTATGAGCGTGTGTGTGTGTGTGTGTGTGTGTGTGTGTGTGTGTGTGTGCGTGTGTGTGTGTGTGTTGAGAAGTAGATAGTAGCCATTGTCAGCGGCCTAGCTTTTTGATTTCTGTGTGGCTTAAGCCGGAGGAAGTGCGTTAGCGGCTGTGCAGCGGCGATGACTCTGGCCCCCCCGCCTTGATTTAATGTGGAGAATTGGCTGCTGCTGTATTGAATCAGACTGGGGCCCATATTGTTCGGCTGCAGGGGATTACACGTTTAGCAGCTAGTGATCTGGCTTCAGTTATAACGCCACTCGCTGAGAGAAGCAGCTCTTATCAGCCACTGGGAGCCCACTCTCTGCCACATTCACAACCCTCCAATACACTTTAATTGAATTTCTTTTTAGAGACAGAGAGGCTCAGACGGCTCATGGCATTCAATTTACCACCTCCCCTGTCAACGTTTAGATCCCTCACCCCTTCTCCTCCTCCACAAAAAGGGAGGCGCCTTCACGCTACAAAAGGAAACTTGCAAATACCATATTTATCTCTGTTCCCTCTCTCTCCCTCTCTCTTCCGCCGCTCTCCTATCCATGTCAGTTATTATATCATTTCAATGAATACTCGCCAGGAAATGGGCTTATCTCGGTGGCAAAATATCTATTTCTTTCAGGCGTTGATTTAGTGTGTTTAAAGCCCACAGCGAGGACAGACAGACTGTCAGCTCGGCGCAGCAGTAAAGCAACGATGCTATCTGCTGGGAGCTGAAATACTGATGAATGGAGAGACGGGAGGGGAGGATGGAGAGACAGAGAGGAGGGAGGGGGTGAAAAGAGGAGGAAACAGGGGAAAGGAATGGAAGAGGATGAGAGGGGAAAGAGGACAGAAAAAGAATGAGGGGAAGGAGAAGAGATGAATACAAGCAGCGTAAAGGGAGGAGAGAAAAGAGAAAGATGAATGGAATTATGAAGAGGGAGGAGGGGAGATGAAGTGAAGAAGCTCAGAGTTAGGAGTCGTCTCCGCACCAACCTCTGCCTCTGCCCTCCCTTCTTTATTGTCTCATTGTTGCTTTGGAGAGCGGTAATAATCAAAGTATAGCACGTTTGTGTGTGTGTTTCTTCTCTGTTCAGATGGGGGATGTAAGGTATGTGTCCACCAGGCAGCAATGTCACGCTTAGCAAACCACAATGTAAAGAAAACTTATCCGTAACATAAAAACTTGGATTGATTATAACAACAACGATTTTTCAACTGGCCACCGATATCTTCTGCAGGTGCATGAGCTGCGGTGGAAGCCCAGCTGGGAGATGTGTTGGAGTGGACTCAACAAACTGTCAACAAAAGACTTATTCTTGGACTTCTTTTCCTTTTTAAACAGAACAAATTTGAGGTGGATTTTAGATCTGACCAGTAAAACTCACTCCACTACCTGAATCCAGACCTTAGACTCCACCCACTCCACAGACTTAACTGCTTCACTTGGCATCGTGACATGAAACTGTGGTGACGATTAGCAATGCTGTTGTCAAGCTGTGTGCATCCTAAGTTCCACTGTGCTAGGCTATGGCCAAAAACAGTGGATACATGGTTCTGAGCACCACAACCTGTTTAAGATGACTTGATTCAGTTTGAAAACACCTTGGAAAGTCTAGAAGAGCTACATGATTGAATTAATTTACCTCCATGCATGGTCGCATAGTGCTAAAACCAGAAGTTAGCCAGTTAGTGCTATGCTTACATGTTATTGGTTAGGGAAAATCAAATCCCTCTCCTTCAAGGAAATCAGTAAAGTGCAGGTATGTCAGATTGAATATGGAAAAGTAAAGTATAGTTCACAATGAACCAGTACCATCCTCCATCCGGCCACACATGACCCAAATAAAGCACAATGTCAATGACATTAACATATTTTGAAACATTTAGATGCTTAGATGGATTTGAACTTACAGTATCTGAGCTATTCAAACCATTACGTATTGTGAGACATCGGGCCCCGGGCACAGTCATGTAAAAGGCCCCCCACTCTATCTGCAGAACAAGATACCCAGATTCAAAGAGTCATTTGGGATCACTTTATGGTCATTGTTATTATATAACTACTATTATATTATTTTAAGTTGTTTTTTTCTATGTGGTCATTTTGTTTCTGTTTGTGGTAATTTTACGTCCATACTCAGTCATTTAGCATGTCATCGTGGTCATTTTGTATCCCAATAGTCATTTTCTGTCTCATTTTTGGTCATTTTGTCATTCAGCATCTCTTTGGGATCATTTTGTGTTTTTCTTTCATTTTATGAGTCAGGGCCCCTAACTTTATCAGCCCCTGGGTCTTTGCCCGTTAAGCCCCTTCAGTCATTTTTTCCATTTTGTAACGCCCACATAATGTAAGTGTCAGAAACTGGGAGTGTGGACAGATGAGGGCATTTAACAGGCCCGATGTGCTCTCACAAAAACTGCTATTGCCTAACATTATGGGAAGTGTAGAATTCAGCGTTTTTGAAGCCTGACCCGTTCCAGGGACTCAAGGTCAGTATACCTCAGCCTCTGCTACACTGATGTTAACCTGTCTTTCTTTAATCTGTCTTTTGAAAGTTCCCCAACTTTCTGGAAGGGC
>NC_139831.1:32326503-32346503 GCF_963691815.1 Echiichthys vipera
TCTATGGAAAGATTTGTAAACAAAGCGACGCATCGCGATGATGTCATCAATGTGTGTACGTACCCTAAAGCACGGGGCACGGTACGGATGGACAGTGGGAGTGCGCCCTAAAGCTTCAGGCCTTAGAAGCTATGATCTATCAAAATCTTATAAACTTTGGGCAGGTGGTGGCAGCAGTGGTAGTAGTAGTCTGGCTACACCGGCTTACCATTCTGGGATAGGGGAACAAAAACCTTCTGGCTTGTTTGCATGTCTTTAAACCAATCACAACCACGGTGCCCTAGCAAAAGGAGAGGAGAAAGTCTGACATCCAGGTGTCAGATGTCAGGCTTTATCCCAGCACTGTACAGCAACAGTAACTCCACTGTTTTATTCTTGGTTCTGGTTTTACCAAGAGCAGGGATGTTGATGCACCTTTCAGTCTGACTTGTGATCCTTTAATCTCAAACAGGGGAGGGGAGCTGTCTGAAAGGTTGAAGGTGAGATGAATGCAGCGCCACGCTCGGGAGGCTGTAAAGGAATCTCACAAAAATGACTGCAGCGGGCAAACAAAACAGAAAAATAATTTTTACGCCCGGGACTCAGTTCCAATTCTTCCCATGTTTCGCCCCAAGTTTCATGATCGTTCCTGTAGTATTTTTCATAATCCTGCTGACAAACAAACAAACCGAACCGTCAAATTACATCCTTGCTTGAGGTAATAATTAATATAAAATTAAATAATGAAGTATCACAATCAACTTTTCATCATCATATATTCATTATAATACAGTTGATGTGGCTAACATAACAAACAAAACAAAAGCCTAGTCACACATCGAGCAGACACAGAGCAACAGGATCCTTCATGATGAATGTGTGTCCAATATTCACCCTACCTTTGTTTTTTAAGAGAAATGAGAGTGAACCAAAAGAGTTACAGGCTGTAAAACCAAAACAATAAGCTGAGAGAGGCTAACAGAAAGGGACTGGAGGTGGTCGTTCTCTACGAGCGACCTCTTTCCCATTACATGTTGTCACTTGACCCATTGCTAATGCAAAAATATTGATTAGTGCAGCTGTAAGAGGAGGAACTACTTAGTCATCATATTGGAATGGCCCTTTCTAATCACATTATCACATAATAATTGTTATTGGCCACGCAAAGTCCCATCAGACCACCGTGTATTCTCCACCCAACACATGATATTATTACTATGACCAAAGAGCGTGGAAGAAGGTTGCTATTATTTTATTATAATGTTATTTCACATTGATCAATACAAGAAATATATAAATCAATCATAACGGAATCAGACGATGTTTCTCTGAAAACGGCCATGGAGATGTTGACTCCATCTGATAGCGTTTATATTTAAAGGGAAATAGTGTGTTGGTTGAACTCTTAAACAGCAGATAGTGTGTTCAGTGGCAGTGTGTTCGATTTGCTCCAGCTTTATTATCACTGATCACAGATTGTATAATAGGCATTCTGGGGGTGTTACTGGGGGGGCTTCAGCACCTACTGCACACATTCTTCATGGACAGTAATCTCAAATTGGATCTGTTGGCTGGTTTCTTTAATTATGCTGTGATCCATGGGACAATTGCAGGGAGGTGAGGAGGGCAGGGGGGGGGGGGGTATGAGGATATGACGCAGTTTGATTGATTTCATATCTTATAGAATTGATCAATAATCTCCTGACAGTTTAAGATGCAAACCTTTATGAGCCTCTTCTAAAATTCAAACTCGCTGATTCCACTATGATTATCATTACAGTATTTCAGTATTGTCAGTTGCATGACAATTAACACATTAAAGAGGCCCTATTATGCTTTTTCCAGGATCCTTGCAAGAATGAAGAGCTGGTCCGTTGTTCCACGTCCAGGACGGAATCCACATTGTTCCTCTTCAATCTGAGGTTCGACTATAGGACGAACCCTCCTTTTCAGCACCTTGGAGTAGACTTTACCAGGGAGGCTGAGTAGTGTGATACCCCTGTAATTGGCACACACCCTCTGGTCCCCCTTTTCAAACAGAGGAACCACCACCCCAGTCTGCCACTCCCTTGGCACTGTCCCAGACTTCCACGCAATGTTGAAGAGACTTGTCAACCAAGACAGCCCCTCTAAACCCAAAGCTTTCAGCATTTCTGGTCGAATCTCATCAATCCCTGGGGCTTTGCCACTGTGGAGTTGTTTGACTACCTCAGTGACTTCCGCCAGGGATATTGACAATGATTCCCCATCAGCCTCTAGCTCTGCCTCTACAAAAGAGGGTGTGTTAGTTGGATTAAGGAGTTCCTCAAAGTGCTTCTTCCACCGCCCGACTACCTCATCAGCTGAGGTCACCAGCGTCCCGTCCTTACTGTAAACAGCTTGGACGGTTCCCCGTTTCCCCCTCCTGAGATGTCTAATGGTTTTCCAGAAGCACCTTCTCCATGACTTCTCCGAACTCCTCCGACACCCGCTGCTTTGCCTCTGACACAGCAGATGCTGCAGCCCTTCTGGCCTCCGGAGTCTTCTGGGATAACAGATCCCGAAAGGCCTCCTTCCTCAGTCGGACAGCTTCCCTGACCACCGGTGTCCACCGCGGTGTACGAGGGTTACCGCCCCTTGAGGCACCTTGAGGCCACAGCTCACCTCTGCAGAAAAGCTCCGCCGGAGGTGCGAGTTGAAGATCTCTCGGACAGGGGCCTCCTGCAGACGTTCCCATTTCACCAGCACTACTTGTTTGGGCTTACCTGGTCTGTCCAGAATCTTCCCCATCCCCGGACCTAACTCATCACCAGATGGTGATCAGTTCACAGCTCTGCCTCTCTCTTCACTCGAGTGTCCAAAGCATACGGCCTCAGATCAGATGATACAATCACAAAATCAATCATCAACCTTTGGCCTAGGGTGCTCTTGTACCACGTACACTTATGAGCATCCTTATGTTCGAACATGGTGTTAGTTATAGACAATCCGTGACTAGCACAGAAGTCTAATAACTGACGATCACCCGGATTTATATCAGGGAGGCTGTTCCTCCCGATCACGCCTCTCCAGGTGTCTCCATCACTGCCCACGTGGGTCTCCCAGCAGAACTATGGAGTCCCCTACTGGAGCTCCATGCAGGATTCCATTCAGGGTCTCCAAGAAGGCCGAATACTCTGAACTGCTGTTCGGTGCATATGCACAAACAACAGTCAGAGTCCCCCCCCCCCCCCCCTACCACCTGCAGGCGTAAGGAGGCGACCCACTCATCCACCGGGGTGAACTCCAACACCGCGGCTCTCAGCCGGGGGTTTGTGGGTATCCCCACACCCGCCCGGCGCCTCACACCCTGGGCAACTCCAGAGAAGAATAGGGTCCAACCCCTATCCAGGAATACGGTTCCAGAACCGAGACTGTTTGTGGAGGTAAGCCCCACCAGATCTAACTGGTAGCGCTCCACCTCCCGCACAAGCTCCGGCTCCTTCCCTGACAGAGAGGTGACATTCCACGTCCCCAGAGCCAGCTTCTGCTGCCCGTGTCTGGTCCGTCGAGGCCCCTCACCTTCACTGCGACCTGTGCGACCATATTGGTTTCTCCTGCGAGTTGTGGGCCCACGGGATGGAGAGGAGGGAGGTGCCACGACACTTTTTCGGGCTGTGCCCGGCCGGGCTCCGTGGCAAACCCCGGCCACCAGGCGCTCGCCGGCGAGCCCTCCGTCTGGGCCTGGCTCCAGACGGGGGCCCAGGGCGTCCTCCGGGCAGGGTCTCTCTTCCTCTTCCTTGTTTGTCCATTGAGTCTTTGTGAACCATTCTTAGTCCGGCCCCTCGCCTGAGACCACTTTGCCATGGGAGACCCGGAGCACTAGGCTCCAGACAACACAGCCCTCAGGTTCACAGGAACACACAAACCTCTCCACCACGATAAGGTGATGGTTCCCGGAGAGGGTCAGAAATCATACTGATACATTTTTTCATCAAATATATACTGGAATAACACACACACACACACACACACACACACACACACACACACACACACACACACACACACACACATATATATACAGTGAATATTCATATGTTTTTCTATTACGTTATAAATGTGAGCTTATTATCTAAGAATCACTACTTTTATGACTAAATGACAATTGCAACCATTTGGTAGAGCATATTCTTAGACAGTAAAAAATCATAATAGAAATAAACCTGTATATATACAGTATACGTATATATAAGGGCTGTTAGTCAATTCAAATATTTAATCACGTGATTCTCCATAGTTAACTTGCAATTATTCGCAAATGAATCACACATTTGTCCTAAGTGTACCTTAAAGGCATATTTTTCAAGTGTTTAATATTTATCAACATGTGGACAAATATGCTTGATTTCTGTAAATGTATGTTTATTATTATTGCAACATTCAAATACATTGACATATACTCTCCAGATTATTCTCCAGAATAACCTCAAAGGTACTGCATGCTCCAAAAATATGCTCAAAGGGCTAAGGTTAGAGTTAAGATTATAAGTCAAGTCACAGGTTATGTCAAGTCAAGTCAAGTCAAAAGTGATGTCAAGTCAAGTTAAGTCAAAAGTTATGTCAAGTCAAGTTAAGTCAAAGGTTATCTCAAGTCAAGTTAAATCACAGGTTATGTCAAGCCCTACTGTTTCGAAATTTCGCTTCACTTTCACTCGCTGAGAGTCTTTGGCTTCGAAGTGTGAAGATGACAGTGGATCTCCCGGGTTTACTGGTACCTCACTGCAGCGCCGCAAGTGTTTAATAGTTTCCTTCGGGTTTCGCTATATGTCACCATTATCTCTGCTCTGCTGTCTAAGTAGTGCAAGTCATAGTTTTTCCATGAGAAGGAGTTGTTTTGAAGCATGCTCTTTACCTGGATGTCGTGACAGCTGGCATTCAGCCTGACAGTTAGCCTGACAGTTAGCTTGGCAGTAAGTGAGCCGCCGCCGCTGACACCGGGATCCGAAGGGCCGAAAACCGTGAGCCGACATCGGGATCTGAGGGGCCGAACGCCGGGAGCCGACACCAGGTCCGGAGAGCCGAACACCGGGAGCCGCCGCTGCCAGCTCCAGAATGCCAGGAGCCGCTGCCGCCGCCACCCGTAAGCTGTGAGCCGCCGCTGACTCCTGAACGCCGGGAGCCGCCACCGCAGACACCCGAACGCCATGAGCGGCTGCCGCCGACTCCCGAACGCCGGATCCGCCGCCGCCGACACCCGATCGCTGTGAGGGATCCGAGTGGCCGACCACCGCGAGCCGCCGCTGGCTAGGCCTAAGGGGCTGGACGAGCAATTACAGCCACATACTTTTTTCTCATCTGACCTGCCACTTGACTGCTGTCAAGGTGATTTTGCCCCTTGTTCTTTGCCTCGCCATGGCCTGGCATCTTGGCGGTCCTGCGGTGGGGTATCCAGACTCTTTTTGCCCGCAGCTGTTCATCACAAGTGTTGCAACTTCCTCACTTGGACCTGAGCCAGCTGATCGGCTATTGCAGTTAAATATAGGTCGGTCCGATTATTTCGCTTGCTTGGGTGGTTTGGATATTTGTTGTTTCCCCAATGCGTTCACCCCATGGAATCACACAGGTGCCATACGAGGTAGGGCCTATACTATTTATTCCTGTAATGGCTCAACTGGTCTGAGCATCAAGCGGAAATTTTTAGTTGTGATGCTTCTTCTGCTATCTGGAATTCATCCAAATCCCGGTCCCCCAGTTACATGTAGCACGCCATCAGATTTTAAGAATGTGTCTGGTCTGCATATCATACATGTAAATGCTCGCAGTCTGCTTTCTAACCTGAAAATGGATTTGCTAAAAATTTGGGTTGAGTCGACCGGTGCAGATGTAATTGTCATTTCTGAGACCTGGCTCTCTAAATCTATTTCAGACAAGAATGTAGCCATTCAGGGTTTTAATATTTTCCGTTCAGATCGTCCTAATAAGGCCGGTGAAGTGGCAATATATGTCAGATCCTGTCTTACTGCACAAATCTTGCTTGCCAAATCAATTTGTAAACAGTTTGAAATCTTAGCTTTAAGTATTGTTTTGTCTGGTGGTCAACACCTTACTATTGTTGGTTGCTACAGGCCCCCCTCTGCCACTGCAGAGGCATTACCCTCTTTAATGCAGCTGTTATCTGAACTGAAATTCAAAGAGATTGTTCTGGTGGGTGATTTTAATTGGGACTGGTTTTCACCAGTGTCTGATTCTTTTAGGGCCCAGTGTTTTGCTTTTAACCTTACTCAAATCATTAAAAGTCCCACGCGTCTTAATCCCAAATGCCCAACCAAATCTTCTCTTATTGATCTTTTAGTTACCAACATGCCACATAAATATTCTGCTACAGCAGTTTTTGCCAATGATATGAGTGACCATTGTGTAATCGGTGCTGTTAGGGACATTAAAATCCCGCGCACTAAGCCTCGTATTGTTCTTAAAAGAAGTCTGAAGAACTTTGTTGAACAAGCTTTTCTTCATGACCTTTATCATTTTAACTGGGATCGTATTTTACTAATTGATGATTTAAATCTTGCTTGGGAATATTTTTATGGCAGTTTTAGTTATTTTATGAACAAACATGCTCCTCTTCGTCGGTTCAGGGTGAAGGGACGGGAGAGCCCCTGGTTCACTGCTGAACTTACGGGTCTCTTACACAAGAGAAATCAGCTCTGGGCCAATGCAAGGAAGTCTGGGCTTGAGTCGGACTGGCTACTTTTTCGGCAAGCACGTAACAGCTGCACCAGCGCTATTAGGGTAGCTAAGCGAGAGTACTATTTATCACAGACCACAGACAATTTGAACGACCCCAGGAAATTTTGGCATTCTATAAAATCTCTTTCAGCCAATACCTGCTCTTCAGAGCTGCCTCCCAATATTGTTGTTGACTCCGTCCCTATATCCGACAAATCTGAGATGCTAAACTGTTTTAACAAACATTTCATAGCCTCCAGCTCCTTGTTTGATTCCTCTCGTGATGTTAACCCTCAGTCCCTCGCCAGCCCTGCCACAGGTAGCCAGGATTTCTCTTTCTCCCCCTTCTCTGTTAAAGAGGTTCTTATGGCCTTAAAAGACCTAGACCCTCAAAAATCAGCAGGTCCAGATAACCTCCCCCCTTACTTCTTACGTTTGTCAGCGCACATTATAGCTCAACCGGTATCCCACATTTTTATTCTTTCCATCCAGAGCAACATTATTCCTGAAGTGTGGAAAACCTCCTATGTGCTCCCTCTCCTGAAAGGGGGTGACCACACTTTATTGGATAATTACAGACCCATCTCTAAGCTCTCTATTTTAGCAAAAGTGCTTGAAAGGCTGGTGAATGACCAGGTCAAGGATTACCTGAGCCTGAACAATATTTTATCTCCTTTTCAATCTGGCTTTAGGAAACAGCATAGTACTACAACTGCTGCTATTAAGGTGATAAATTATATGTTGGTAGCCATGGATGCCAAGAAATATTGTGCGGCTATTTTTATCGATCTTTCAAAGTCATTTGATACAGTTGATCACAGGATTTTGAGTCAGCGACTGACCACCATTGGACTGTCAGACCATGCAGTTGGCTGGTTTTCTAACTACCTTTCAAACCGTAAACAGTGTGTGCAGTCCGATGTCCTTTACTCCGAGTTCCTAAACACTGTAAACGGTGTGCCGCAAGGTTCTGTCTTAGGACCAACTCTCTTTACCATCTATATAAATGAGGTGGGACAAAATATTAATGCATCTGTACATCTTTATGCTGACGACCCCGTTGTCGATTGTTGTGCATCTTCTGTTGACCAGGTGTTCACTGACTTGCAGTCTGCTTTTGACACCATTCAGGCACAATTATTACATCTAAGGCTAGTTCTAAATGCAGGTAAAACCAAGTTGTTGTTCTTTTCTAATAAAAGGAAGGTACCTGCTGTTCTACCCAGAATTATGTCTGCTCAGGGTATCCCCATTGAGTCTGTGGCCACTTACAAATATCTAGGCATCACAGTGGAGGATACCCTTTCTTTTAAATGTCATGTTGACCAGTTACTGAAGAAATTGAGGTTAAAGCTGGGGTTTTTCTTCAGAAATAGAGCCTGTTTCTCTTTTAAAGCCAGGAAACGTATTGTTGCGGCCACTTTCTTGCCACTCCTGGATTATGGGGATGTGGTATATATAAATGCCTCTGCTCACTCCCTGCAACTACTGGATGCCGCATATCACGGGGCCTTGAGATTCATAACTGGCTGTAAACCCCTCACACATCACTGTACATTGTACTCTCTCACAAACTGGTCTTCACTCTCCATGCGCAGAACCACTCACTGGTATTTATTTGTCTATAAATCCATTATCGGGCTGCTCCCATCTTATTTGTCAATGTATCTGGTACGGAAACAGTCCCATCGCAGCCTCCGGTCCCTGGACTACATCTCGTTTGCCGTCCCGTCAGTCCGTACTGAGCTTGGCAAGAAGGCTTTTTCCTACGCTGCGCCTGCGACCTGGAACCAGCTCCAGCAGAGGCTGAAGCTGTCCAGCTTTATTTCTTTAGGGGACTTCAAACTGCTTGTAGGAAGGCTGTTGAGACAGTCTGTGGGGGTCTGCACTTGTACCTAATTTAACTTGAACTTATCTTGTTCTTTGCCCTCTGCACTGTATTATTTTATGGTTTTACTGTTTGTGTTCTGTGTTGTGTCTCCTGTGTGTTCAGTTAGTCTGTAACTTTGTGTTTTGCTGCTGCCGACCTGAACAGGTCTCTCTTGCAAATGAGACCCTGGGTCTCAATGAGATTTTACCTGTATAAATAAAGGTTAATAAAATAAAGTCAAGTCAAAGGTTGTGTCAAGTCAAGTCAAAGGTTATGTCAGGTCAAGTCAAGTCACATGTTATGTCAAGTCAAGTCAAAGGTTATGTCAAGTCAAGTCAAAGGTTATGTCAAGTCAAGTCAAAAGTTATGTCGAGTTAAGTCACAGGTTATGTCAAGTCAGGTCAAAAGTTATGTCAAGTCAAGTTAAAGTTTATGTCAAGTCAAGTCACAGGTTATGTCAAGTCAAGTCACATGTTATGTCAAGTCAAGTCAAAAGTTATGTCAAGTCAAGTCAAAGGTTATGTCAAGTCACAGGTTATGTCAAGTCAAGTCACAGGTTATGTCAAGTCAAGCTACAGGTTATGTCAAGTCAAGTCAAAGGTTATGTCAAGTCAAGTTACAGGTTATGTCACGTCAAGTCACAGGTAATGTCAAGTCAATTCAAAGTTTATGTCAAGTCAAGTCACAGGTTATGTCAAGTCAAGTCACATGTTATGTCAAGTCAAGTCAAAAGTTATGTCAAGTCAAGTCAAAGGTTATGTCAAGTCACAGCTTATGTCAAGTCAAGTCACAGGTTATGTCAAGTCAAGTTACAGGTTATGTCAAGTCAAGTCAAAGGTTATGTCAAGTCAAGTTACAGGTTATGTCACGTCAAGTCACAGGTAATGTCAAGTCAATTCAAAGGTTATGTCAATTCAAGTCAAATGTTATGTCAAGTCCAGTTAAGTCAAAAGTTATGTCAAGTCAAGTCAAAGGTTATATAAAGTCAAGTCAAGCGTTATGTCAAGTCAAGTCAAAGGTTATGGCAAGTCAAGTCAAACATTATGTCAAGTCAAGTCAAGGGTTATTTCAAGTCAAGTCAAAAGTTATGTCAAGTCAAATCAATGGTTATGGCAATTCAAGTCAAGTCAAAGGTTAAGTCAAGTCAAGTCAAAGGTTAGGCCAAGTCAAGTCAAATCCAACTTTATGTCACGTCAAGTCAAAAGTTATGTCAAGTCAAGTCAAGTCAGAGGTTATGTCAAGTCAAGTCAAAAGTTATGTTAAGTCAAGTCAAAAGTTATGTCGATTCAAGTTAAGTCACAGGTTATGTCAAGTCAAGTCAAAAGTTATGTCAAGTCAAGTCAAAGTTTATGTCAAGTCAAGTCACAGGTTATGTCAAGTCAAGTCACAGGTTATGTCAAGTCAAGTCAAAACTTATGTCAAGTCAAGTCAAAGGTTATGTCAATTCAAGTCACAGGTTATGTCAAGTCAAGTCACAGGTTATGTCAAGTCAAGTCACAGGTTATGTCAGGTCAAGTTACATGTTATGTCAAGTCAAGTCAAAGGTTATGTCAAGTCAAGTTACAGGTTACGTCACGTCAAGTCAAAGGTTATGTCAAGTCAAGTTACAGGTTACGTCACGTCAAGTCACAGGTAATGTCAAGTCAAGAAATAGGTTATGTCGATTGTCAAAGGTTATGGCAAGTCCAGTTAAGTCAAAAGTTATGTCAAGTCAAGTCAAAGGTTATGTCAAGTCAAGTCAAACGTTATGTCAAGTCAAGTCAAAGGTTATGGCAAGTCAAGTCAAACATTATGTCAAGTCAAGTCAAAGGTTATGTCAAGTCAAGTCAAACGTTATGTCAAGTCAAGTCAATTCAAGTCAAAGGTTAGGCCAAGTCAAGTCAAATCCAACTTTATGTCACGTCAAGTCAAAAGTTATGTCAAGTCAAGTCAAAGGTTATGTCAAGTCAAGTCAAAGGTTATGTCGAGTCAAGTCAAAGGTTATGTTAAGTCAAGTTACAAGTTACAGGTTATGTCAAGTCAAGTCAAAAGTTATGTCAAGTCAAGTCATGGTTTATGTCAAGTCAGGTCAAAGGTTATGTCAAGTCAAGTCAAAAGTTATGTCAAGTCAAGTCAAAAGGCGAGTTAAAGTCAGCCCTCACAGACACCAGGTAACATCACACAGACACTTGTAATGTCAACATTGACAATGTTAAAAATGTAATATGCAATATTTGAACTGAAAAAATACAATGAACACAGAAAGTCATCAGAATGATCATGTCCCATTTAATGCAATAGTCAGGAATAATGGGGGTTAAAATTATGTAATTTAACAGTTAACATTTGTCCTGAGCAGCCATTTATCCTGCAACAGTTGTCATTTGATATTTATAGTTTGAGTTTGAAGACATGTCTGGTCCCCGTCCTCCAAAGAGATAAGACCGTTCTTCCATGCAGCTAGATAGGAACCTGCTAATAATATATCGTAAAACATGGACACTTCTGTCAGCTGGTCTGTGAAAAAAACAAGTGCAACATCACAAATTACTTTGAGGAGGGACTGAAGAGTTTTCAGAGAGCCATTATCCAACACAGAGTCTTCCAACTCGCCTTCTATTTGATCTAAAATCTGAGTTCAAAGACATGCTACCATTAAGTCCTCACACACATGGCTATCAATAATTTAGTCCTTCAGCAACAGATGTCCTGAATCCCCAACTTCTGTACTGGCTAGGGTCTAAATGTTGCTCATTATACTGGCTAATGATGTCTTTGCTATGATCAAACATTACAGAGGAAATCAGACCTTTAAATGGTAATATCCTCTGAATGGAGCATTAACTGTTAAGTGAACTTAATAAGTCTACCTAAGGACTGTGTTAACGACTGAGGGAGTGAGCAGAGAGATGGAAGGAATTAAAGAGAGAGATGGAAAAGGCGGAGTTAGAGAATGGAAAGAGGGTGCCGATGACGATCGTTAAGTTTTTATACCATTAGATGGTGGTGGGCCATTTTAACCATACACAAGCTCTCACTGTATTACAGCCACCCGATTAGCTGCTATGGACACAATTAAGGCTTAAAGTTAAAGAGACTATTAGATGAAGAGGACTGTTTAAGTTAAAGCTGGGAGCATTTAGCTGATAAGAGTTAATGATGTGTTGAAGTTTAGGACAATGCTGACTGCTTTTGCTGGGAACCGTATTAATGAACCTTTTCTGTCTCGCAGTGGTCCAGTGTGGAAGGACACAAATCCTTTAAAAAACTAAATTATTTAAACCAGTAAAACAATCTGTTGGCTTTAAAGTGTACACAAGCCATACATTTGTATTCACTCACTATCTCCAAGAGTTACCCTTAAAGTCTGACTCATGGCGGGATTCTGATTCTAGTTTGATGAGCACATTCAATAGATGAGAAGCTTTGTAGCAGAGAAGCTAAATGTCTCATGAAACACTTTCAGGTGGGTGGTGACAGCAGCGGGAAAGACAAGGGTTTGGAAAAGACATGTACATTTAAGAGGGAGCTACAGACGAGAGTTTAAATGGCTTTGCTGTCTGCGTAAAGGGAAAATAAAGGAAAGCTTGCTGCTGTAATTCAACGTTTTATATGCTTTTAGTTGTCTTTCAGAGTGAACCGAGACTGAAATGAATTCCATGTAAATATGAAGCCAGGATGTGGTTAGCCTAGCTTAGCAAACAGTCTGGATGCAGAAATAAACAGCTAGCTTAATCTGTACACAAGTAGAAATGTTGAAAAAAGCTTTTTTTAATGTATGCAGCTATGGAAAAGAGAAGTGACGAGTGTGAAAACGAGTAAAGAGCCTGACCTAACCTAAATATATCACCATGACAACCGTAACTGTCCAACTGCATGTTAAATGGGTTGATTCAGGAGGACTGCCCTCAGAGCCTGTTTGGGTTCTCTTCATGTGCAAAAATACATTTGATTTTTATTAGAACTTTTGCTATAACTCTGACTCCAAACTGGGCCTTATGGTAAGGGTTTTTCTTTTTGTATGATATCTTACAAAAAAGGGGACAGTTAAGTTTAGCCAACAAAAGGTGACGGTTAAGTTTAGACAACTAAAGGAGACGGTTCATTTTAGATGACTAAAGGAGACGGTTAAGTTTAGACGACTAAAGGAGACGGTTAAGTTTAGACGACTAAAGGAGACGGTTAAGTTTAGACGACTAACGGTGACAGTTAAGTTTAGACGACTAAAGGAGACGGTTAAGTTTAGACGACTTAAGGACACGGTTAAGTTTAGACGACTAAAGGTGACAGTTAAGTTTAGACGACTAAAGGAGACGGTTAAGTTTAGACGACTAAACTTCTCTCTACTATTTTGCATATTTTGTTGTATATATTATTATTGTTTATTGTTTATAGCACACTGTGCACTGTATAGATACACTATGTATATATTGGATTATATTTATGTTATGTACAAAGTGTTTATTTGCTGACCCACTACTGCTGTTACAAAATAATTTCCCAGTCTGGGATCATTAAAGTCATTCTATTCTTTTCTATTCCATTGTCCAAGTACTTCAGGAACATGAACACTGGTCCCATGGGTGAAAGTCCTGTGTTTTTGGACACATCTACCTCTCCAGAAGATGTGTGCACTCTTATACTACCACATGAGCTCCTCCTTCGCTCCAGATGTAATTATACCACAGGAATAAATATGTGAATTACACCAATTACAGTGCATTACTTTTGGTAGGTATATGTAGGATCAGTGACTGAGGTGAAGATAAATGGTGTCTTTATTTCTACTTATTTTACGTTAGATTTGTTTCTTTTTGGTTTGTTTTCTCCATAGTCCTGTGTATGTGCATGGTTCTGATGTTTCTTTTTGGTTTGTTTTCTCCATAGTTCTGTGTATGTGCATGGTTCTGATGTTTCTTTTTGGTTTGTTTTCTCCATAGTTCTGTGTATGTGCATGGTTCTGATGTTTCTTTTTGGTTTGTTTTCTCCATAGTTCTGTGTATGTGCATGGTTCTGATGTTTCTTTTTGGTTTGTTTTCTCCATAATTCTGTGTATGTGCATGGTTCTGATGTTTCTTTTTGGTTTGTTTTCTCCATAGTTCTGTGTATGTGCATGGTTCTGATGTTTCTTTTTGGTTTGTTTTCTCCATAGTTCTGTGTATGTGCATGGTTCTGATGTTTCTTTTTGGTTTGTTTTCTCCATAGTTCTGTGTATGTGCATGGTTCTGATGTTTCTTTTTGGTTTGTTTTCTCCATAGTTCTGTGTATGTGCATGGTTCTGATGTTTCTTTTTGGTTTGTTTTCTCCATAGTTCTGTGTAAGTTCATTGTTCTGATGTTGGCAGGAGGAAGAAGCACTCGAGGAAGCGTCAGTTAGTGAAAAGCAGCCTTCATCTTTAACGCTCAGTCACGTACGGACCCTTCCAATCAGGCATACATGGAACCAGAATTCAGTCAGTCTGCTACCTACTCAACTCTCCCTCACTTTCTTTTCTTCTCTCCTACCATCTCTCTCCACCTCTCATCCCTCCCTTCCTTGCTCTCTCTTCCCATACTCCACCTTCGCCCCCTTTAGTCCTTCCATCCTGCTATCTCTCTCTCATGCTACTCATCCAGAAACCATGCCTCGTCCTACCATCCCTCTCTATTTTTAATGTCCTATCTCTCCTTCCCTGTCCTCTCTCTTTCTTTTTGTCTTTCCACTTCTCTACTCGTTCTCTCTCCATCTCCTCACTCCCATACTCACTCTCCATCATTTCTCCTTCTGTCTTTCACCTCACTCCTACCCCACCCTCATATCCCTCTTTTTCCATTCCTCTTCATTTCCCTCCATCTTTTCATCTTACCCTACCTCTCTTTCTATCTCCTCCCCAACTCCTCACCTCTTTGCACCATCTTTCTTCTTCTCTCTCTACACACCTCCCCTTTCCTAAATCCCTTCTTTCATTTCACTCCTCCCTTTTTTCCTCCTCTCTCCTTCTTTCCTGCTTTCCTCCACCATCCCTTACCTCTCTTTTCATGCCACACACCCCTCTCCTCCCACTCTACCTCTCCCTCTTTCCTTTATTTCTCCTTCCCTCTCCTCCACATCAATTCATCCCTTCATCTCTCCCCCCCCTTTTTTTCCTTCCCTCTCCTCCACATCAACTCATCCTCCATCTCCCCCTTTTTCTCCTTTGCTCCTTCCCTCTCCTCCACATTAACTCACCCTCCATCTCCCCCCCTTTTCTCCTTTTCTCCTTCCCTCTTATTTCTTGTCTACCCTCTGTCCTCCCTCTCTTCCCCAATTCCCTCACCTTCTTTCCTTCCCCTCCCACTGTCCCTCTCTCTTCTCTTTTTACCCTTCCATCCCTCCCCCCTCCCTCCCCCCGTCCTAATAGTGCGGTGACAGCAGCAGTGTTTCTAATCAGAGGTGAGGAGAGCGAATGAGCAGCCGTCCGATCCTCTCTGCTCTCTCATCAATCGGCTCTAACTGAATGGGAGCAAATCTCAGCCGGGACAAAATTAATATGTAGCAGATCTGCGGCGCGCTTGCCTACCCTGGAATTGGAAATGGTTTCTGTGCCGCCTGACCCGTATCCGACTGCATGTGTGTGTGTGTGTGTGTGTGTGTGTGTGTATGTGTGTGTTTGTGTGTGTGTGTGTGTGTGTGTGTGTGTGTGTGTGTGTGTGTGTGTGTGCGAGTGTGTGTGTGTGTGTCAGGGGGTTGTGGCGGCAGATTATTGGAGAGACAATTGGCTGTACGGCAGTAATCAGCAGAACACTGAGGTGTGTCTATCTTATGACTGCTTGCTGACAACCCCTTACACACACACACGCACACGCACACACACACACACACACACACACACACACACACACACACACACACACACACACACACACACACACACACACACACACACACACACACACACACACATGCACCAGGACACTTTTTCCCCCCTATCCAATTCAATCAGACAGTCCATCCGCCCTGCAGAGCAATGTGGCACTGCCCCCGTGCATGACAGTATCAATTCAATTACCCAGGAAATGGATCCATATTCAACCCATATAAACTCATACACGGAGCCAGGAGGGGCTGCTGCCGCCGCCGAGACAAAGAAATGCGCATTTACCCTGTAATAACTTTCATTTGGACTGGCTTTGAAAACCATTCTCAGCCAGGCATTTGTCGCTGTCACATCGCGTTATCCACAAATCAGGTTTACAAAATATCAATTCAATTTCTGGCGTGGCGCGAAACGCTACGAGTGGTGAGAGAGAGGGACAGAGAGAGAGAGAGAGAGAGAGAGAGAGAGCGAGAGAGAGAGAGAGAGAGAGAGAGAGAGAGAGAGCACAGGCTGCTGAGGGGCCCCTTGTGGCTCGGGCAGATTTCCAGTCAGAACTAATCAAAAGCAGAGCAGACCATGCTAATCTCTTCAATTTCATCCTTTAGACTGCTGTCTTTTCCCAACTCGTGAGCAAACACACACACACACACACACACACACACACACACACACACACACACACACACACTTGTATGTTTACTCACACACAGCAGGTCAGATAAAAACATGGACACACAGGCAAAACATACATAATACAGACATAAACCCATTCATAATACACACCTACAGTATATCAGCCACCCAATTTCTCTCTCTCTCTCTCTCTCTCACACACACACACACACACACACATACAAACACACACACACACACACTGGATCATCCTCCCATCACTATTGTATCTGTGCAGCTCATCTCTTTTCTTGCATTGTTGTGGAGGTGGAGGACTGTGAGAGCTGATCACTTTTCTGTGGTGCAAAAGAAACAGAAGGTCAGCTCTAATAAAGCTGTGACCAGTGTGACTGAACATGGCTGAGGAAGTCCCCCCAGAGCCGCAAAGCACTAACAACGTAGTTAGTGAACCCAGAGTTTATTAAAAGAGTGTTTTAAAGACTTACCTTCTGGCCCCTGTACCAGCTCCTGTCATAGTAAAGTCCATTCAAGTGGATTACCAAAGTCAATCCCAAAGGAAGGAGCCCATTGGTGCTTTGTTTTCTGTGTAAGGACTCTTCTCATGCTGCTGCAGAGGTTTGCTGTTATTTTCAGCAGGATTAGTGGTTAAAAAAGACGTTTGAATGCCTTCACCGTACTGCCCCGTGCTAATCAGTGCTTCAGCTGTTAGTGACTGTTAGCGATTCTCCTGGATTTCTCCTTTAATAGTTTATAGATGGCTTATTTGATGAGTGTATTTGGCGAAAAAGACCCTGGGATGACGTTACGCTAGAACTTCAATTTAAGGTGGTGACCCACCAAATCAGGTGAGTTATATTAAGTTGCAACGCAATTAACCAGGCTTAGGAAACTCCAATCAAACACTCAACCTGGAAGCTGCTGATTAAATAGGAACTAAGATTCTGTTACTTAAAAACCTTACAATTTTATTTCATTGCATATTTCTAGCTTAGAATGTTGACAGAAACACATTTGAGTGTACAATTTACCCGTAAGATGAGTACATTTGTGACCCGGCCACCATGTTCAATACAGTCGGGCCAAAACCAAGCACCAGCCGCTAGCCAGAGTCAACTGGACCGTCTTGAGCTCCAACACGTCTTTCTGTTAGTTTGACGGAGTTGGTGGATCTCCATCATTAGACTCTGTATATTGGGGGTCAGCTCGGGCCTGGAGAATACTAGTTGTTCATTAAAAGGCGGTGTTAGAAACTGGGGCATGTACCTGAAAGATGGAACCTGAAGATGAATTTGAGATGCAGCTCAACAATGAGTCAACTTATTCTAGTCCTAAATCTGTAATAAGCATTGTGAGGTGTTTATTCAGTGTTGGAAGTTGAGAGTATATAAGGCTTAGAACATTATGATGAAAGTATATGATGTCAATTTTCCAGCTCTCTGATGTGTCATAAGTTGTTGCAACAATTTATGGTTGATACCCTTTGTTACATCGATTTGCTGTTAAATGTAACCATTTTTTAACTCTCAAGAATTGATCAACATGGTTAAAAAAAAATCTCTCCAAAATACCACATTAAGACTTGCAGATCTTGAGTAACACCACAGAACAATCCATGCCAAGTCTGTTTACGGACCCCAGTATGCAGAACTATTCAAAAACTCTATTTTAACAGTCAAAAATAGCACATCTCTACTGCAGGAGAAAAACTCTACGTTTTTGCCCCAAACTGCCTGGATTATCATGCAGTGTGCATGTCTGTAAAGGGGAGACTCATGGGTACCCATATAACCCATTGTTATTCAGATATTGAGGTCAGAGATCAAGGGGCCCCTTTAAAAATGGCCATGCTAGTTTCTCCCTCACCAAAGGTTTGCCTAGGTGGGAACTGCTGGATTCCTTAGGTCTAGTGTTGAAACAAAATGTGTATGTTACTTGACTCAAAGCAAAAAACAACAACACTGAGACTTATCAAAAATGAACACAGTTGATGGACTTTATTGGTTTATTTGTTCCCTCGTGCATCCTGAATTCAAAGCATGCCCTGCTCAACATTTTCCGTAGCTTCTTGACATGGAATCACATATCAAAGGTGGCTCACAATGATAATTCTATTTTATTTTATGCAATCTATCCATCCATTATAACTTCTGTTATGCCATCAGGGGCGAGAGGCAAGGTACACCTCAGATGTGTCACCAGTTTATCACAGGGCTGACGCATGAGACAGGCAACCATTCACACACACACTCACACCGTTGCCAACCACTGCCCCACTATGCCGCCTAGTTTCATAAATACATGTTGGCCTGATACATGGGCAAAACAACACATGGATCCAATTCTACACAGCTGAGAGGACAAAATGTGAGTAAAGAGAGTGAGATTGGAGAGTAAAAGATTAAATAAGCAGAAGGTTCACAAAAAGAGAGGGAGAGGAGGTGTCATGGTTGGACAAAGTCCTTCACACGAATAAAACTGCAACTCTGGGCAGACACACAGTCTGTCACACCAGACACATTTCTTTGATGTGACGCTAAAACTGTCCCAGACTCCACCTTTGGGCACCTTGGAAATTAGTGTGAGACCAGAATCTTTCTGGTCTCATTATCCAGTGAAAGTGCATGAACAGTATCCCAGAGACAGAGAGCCAACAGGAGCCACACACACACACACACACACACACACACACACACAAACTGCTAAAATAACCAAACAGTCCGCCTGCTTCACTGCTGTCCTCCATGTTTGTTTGGATTCTGTTCCTGGCTCCGGTCTGTGGCACACTTTATTTTTGAATCAACTTTATTTGTCATTCATTTACAAAACAGAGCAGCGTGGGTCAGAATGATGTCAAAGTCCCATTACATGTGACCTGACTGTTTAGATTGTGTTCACATAAGTATTATTACCCATGTGACTCAGAAAAAATTGATTCTGATTGGAAAATGTCAGATTCAATGGGACCAGTGCTGTTCACACAGTCCAAAGTAAATCAGGTATAACTGTAAGGTTAATTGATGACTCTAAAATTGCCCGTAGGTGTGAATGGTTGTCTGTCTCTGTTCGTCTCTATCTGCCCTGCGATAGACTGGCTTCCTGTCCAGGGTGTACCCTGCCTCACGCCCGATCGGCGATGGGATCGGCTCCAGCACCCCCCGCGACCCCGACCCCGGGATAAGCGGTTGAAGATGAATGAATGAATGATTGACTGACCATACATAAGGCTACGAAAAGTAACGCACTGTAATTCATATGTGAATCCACCTATTTCTAACTGTAGAGATTATGTCCGGAGAAAAGAAGACAATCAGGTAAGTAGTATAAGTGCACCAAAATCTGTGCAAGGAGGGGTCCCAAAACACAGGAATTTCAGCTGGGGGACAAGAGGCAACACGATCAATAACCGTGTGCAATCATTTACAAAGGTAGGAAAGCTCAATGATGGCCCCTAGTGGACAGGTGAGGCATGGCAGCGTCTGTAGTGGCAGGAGAGGTTAGTACACAAAAAACCCCTGAGGCAGATTCAAGGAGAATCTGGATAAGAGAGTCTGCCAATTCGTCCAAAACAGGGGGAGAAAATAGCAAGGGCTAATTTTGAACATCATGTGCATAAAATCGGAATGTTTCACAAATGTATAACTGCATGCTCTTTTTTGACTTGCAAACTGAATTAGTTTGTTCAATAGATCGAATAAAGCTCCATACTCTACTCATTAGATCTGAGAGCAGTGAAGAAGGAAGAGGGGGTGAGTGAGAAGCTGCTGCTGGCAGTAATGTGCCTGCTGTTGGGAGCTAAATTCCTAATGAAACGCTCTCTTCTTCATAATCAGACACATGGAGCTTCCTTCATCTGGAAACTGTTAGCAACACAAACGCACAGCGCTTCATGAAATTATCCACAGACACACTCTGATGCAGGCACACACACACACACACACACACACACACACACACACACACACACACACACACACACACACACACACACGCACACAGCATCAGCTCTCACCGTAA
>NC_139831.1:32351503-32369003 GCF_963691815.1 Echiichthys vipera
CACATTGCTATCAGCCATAGCCTCTCACAGCTACTGCAGGACAACCAATTCCCTTTATCAGGCTACTGATAACAGGCTTTAGCTCTGCTCTGCTGTCCCACTCATACACACACACACAGAGACACACACAGACACACACACACACACGCACAAAGGCCGCTAAATAACTAATTAGCTTCTCTCTGGTGGCTGGGGGTGAGGGGGGTGACCCACCGCTCTGACAAAGGCATGCAGCGTTTTAATGTAAAAAAATGAAATCAATAAAGGCGTGGGGCGTTGGGCAACTAGCAACTGGCCCCCTCTTAACATTAACAATTATAGTGATTAACAGTGATACCCAGAGCTCATTATTCACAGGCAGCGGCGAGAGAGAGAGGAGAGATAAGCTTGTTTATTGGAGAGGGCCCTTTTCACAAGGTGCAGTCGTTCATCATTTGGGCTGAGGGGGTTGGTGGGATGCGCTCGGTGGTGCGGGGGTTGAGGGGCACCACAATTAAAAACACACTGTGACCTTGTGGCTGGAAGGAACTACAGAGGTAGACAATTTAAACAGGGAAAAAAAACATCAGCAGCTAGTATCCTGCCCTTCATCATCATCATCATCATCATCATCATCATCATCAAAGTATTAGAGTTGGTTTCTGCTGTAGTTATTCATTTGGATATACAGTGTACATATATACAACAGCCTCCTGCATTCTATTATGTTGATTATGCTGAGTGTCATTTTGCATGTCGTCTCATGTCTTAAACAGCGTCAAGTCACATTCCTGCAGCAGCACAAGGTTAAATACACACTTCTCACTTATCATTTCTTATACATAAAGGCAATAAAATCAGGCTAATAATAATAAACTGGGGTGGAGTTGTTGAGGAAATGCGCATCAACCTGTTAAAAGGATTCTTTCCTTTTGCATTATGGTGGAAAGACTATGGTTGTAATGGCTAAATAATTTTTCTTCCTTCATATCATTCCAAGATATGTAATGTATCGCTGAATGATAAAGACACATTCTCTTAACAGACACATGGAGCCAGCAATGTTGTTTTCCACATCTAAAACAGACAGGAGACCATGTTCAAAATGACCACAGGCTCCGAAAGATGAAAGCTTCTCACGACCAGGATGTAACGTGTTCCTGCTCAACTGGTAGAGTTCTCACACTAAAAAATAAATGTGATATCAGCCATTAAAAAATCCAGTATGGAAATATCTAGTTTTGAAGTTAATCTGCGTTTGTCAAAACAAAAAGATAAAATACTTTTTGGAACATTTTTTCCTTAAAGACGAGCAAAAACACAGGGCTTTCACCCAGGGGACCGGGGTTCGTGTCCCAGCGGTGTTCATGTCCCAGTGGTGTTCATGCCCTGAAGGAACTAAGCCAAACCTTTTCTCTAATCCCAACCAACCCATTGTTCCCTTAACCTAACTGACACCTTGTGTTTCCTAAGAGTAACTCTCGCAGTCCACTTCTGACCGTCGTTTCATGGCGTTACATAGAATGTCATATTTCATAACATATCATGGATGTGTGGACCTGTGGATGAGAATATGTTGATTTTATAAGCAGCATATTCCATAGCTACCGAGGCCTCTGACCGCTTAAAGTACCCTCCAATATCTTGGTTACACTTATTTCCCAGATAGTGTATGCCTGTATTAATGTAACAGAATACAGGGCAAGAGTTAGTGTAACATATTAATATAATATAGTACATTATGATTTAGTGAGAGAAATGAGACAGTGTAAGATGCAGTAGTGTAGTAATATAGTATATAATAACATATCCAATATATAGTACAGTACAACAACTTAAGAGAAGTTGCAGGTGTAATGTACACTAATGATGTTAACAAAGATCTTCTTTTTTATTCCTGGTTTCTTCATGAAAAAACGGTTCCAGGAAAGTTTGTTTGTTTGAGAAGGCCCCTAGAATTCCTTTTTGTATCCTCACATTAAACAAGTGTCAGTTCGTGCCCAGTGCCATCTGTGTGAGTTTAATTGGTGCTAATTAAACACATCTTTTCATTAGCCTAAATACTGTATGTTTTCAGGAGGAGGTTTTTACCTCCCACAGCCTCTCTCAGTGCTGCTCCAGTCTTTTCATCAATCCCTCCTCCTCCCCTCTGCACTCCACTACTATGGATGCTTAATGAGCCGTAAAATATAATTCAGAAATGATAGTCATATGAAAGAGATGGAGAGGGAGAGAGAGATGGAGAGATAGGAAGACAAAGACAGTTTATCGTCAGCAGTGTTTCCATATCAGCAATATCTCTTCTTCTCTTTTCACAGTGAAGCAGCAGCCGGAGAAAACCCACCCGGCACAACCGGGTCACCACAGGTTCAAAACTGACTTTAGTATCATGGCAGACATGTCAAACAGCTACACATTAGGTTTGTTCCGACTAGCCCTATAGTGGCCGCTGGGAAAGTTTCAGGCCACTCCCTCTCAAATGGCTGTTCACTTGCCGTGTTTCATTACAAGTGAAGTATCACTCTGAATGGGTTTGGATCAACGGTGATCAGTGATACAACAGAGTGCCGCTCTTTCTCAAAATGAGAAATACAGAATAATTGAAGTTTGATTTAAGGTGGACTGTATGATTCACAACATGTACTTATGCAACTTAACAAGAAACATGAAAGAAAACACTCCACCTTAAAAATTCTGGCTGCTGTAAAAGTGTTTGTTGACAGACAGGTTGTGACCCCGCTGTGTGTGTGTGTGTGTGTGTGTGTGTGTGTGTGTGTGTGTGTGTGTGTGTGTGTGTGTGTGTGTGTGCGTGTGTGTGTGTGTGTGTGTGTGTGTGTGTGTGTGTGTGTGCGCGTGTGTGTGTGCGTGCGTGCGTATGTGTGTGTGTGTGTGTGTGTGTGTGAGTGTGTGTGTGTGTCCTTAGTTTGATCCTTTACAGGAAGGGAAGCACATCTGTTAGGGAACTGAACTGAACTGAATTTACCACAATTGCCTTAGATCACTTTAGATTGGAGTCAAGTTCAGTGTTTAGACGAAAAACAGACCAAACAGATGTTTAACCTGCAGGATGGTACGACCAGGATGTCTTGCTTTTCCATCATCACAGCGTTGGACTAAAACTACCTGTTCAGGTAAGATCGTCTCCCTGATGTAGCAGTGTTCCAAATTCAAAAAAGATCCTTGAAGGCTGAAACCAGTATTCATGTAGGCTATAATTACTAGTGTTTATTTGTCATTTGGGCTGGGCAATATGGCCAAAATCTTCTATCCTAATATAGATCATTCAATAAATATTATATTTTGGCATGTTTTTAGTAATCCAATAAATAAATGGTCTATAGGAAATAACTACATGGTGAAGTCTATTAGTGTATACTCCTGTATGAATTAATGACTTGTACTGAATATTTTCTCATTTTATTAAGATCTTTAATGCAAAATGAACAGAACGTAAAGGATCAGAATATAAAATATGACGATAATATTGCTGTAATGCAGTTCAGCTGCTGTTTTTTGGACATCAAAATAGAAAAGATGTGAAAGAATATATAAAATATATATTTTTATGTAATTCTGACCATTTTTCGGCCTTCTTTTACTGCCATCTATACCAGAAGATACGGAAGGAAAACTTTTTCTCAGTAAAACTATTGTCTCACAATATCTGCTCACGTATAGACAATCATAGTTTATGTAGTTGATGATAACATTGAACTGTGTGTTTATGTAAAGTTTAATATTAAAACACAATTTATAATAATATTAATTAATTATATTTTTCCATTGAAAGATGATGAATTCAATTGCTGTTCTCCCTCCAACAATGCTACTACAATAAAGAAAAACATGCATGTAAACATGAGCATCCAATACATGAAATGGTGCAGAAGTAAAAAATATAGAAACAAAATATAATATGCAGACAATAGAAAAAAATACAATATAATATTATTAGATTCCAAAATAACATATAAAATTGTCTTCATTGATCTGAGTTGTAGACTTAATTTGATTTAAACATACTATATATTTGTTAATACATTATTGTATTTATAATAGCATCTCCAATATTCTATGTCATATTTAAAGGGAGAGAATAAATAGCATTGACTGTTAGGTATGAATTAAAGGGCCTATGGTGTCGTGAACGGTACAGGGATAACACAAAGGTGGACTCAATGCAGACACGGACAAAAAGAAAGTTACAAATTAAACGTTTAATAATACAAACGGAAACAAACTACAGATAATCAAACAAAAGACTAACTAAACAAACACAGAAATACAAGAACGGGGAGACGTCGGGAGATCGGGAGACGGACGGGAAAACGGGAACACGAGAAACTACGGAGAGAAAACAGATCACAAAACACGATTAGTATGCTTACAACGGGGAGCGTGAAAATCACTACGAGAAAGGGGATGCCAGTCCGGGGGGAATAATAGTTTTACCAAGGTTGGGTCGACGACGGTCCGGCGCTGCATACCTGCCAGCTTCAGGCTTTTAAGGTGTTGGTGTAATTAGCTAACAGGCTGCAGCTTTGGAGGCACGCCTACCGGACCTACTGACAGACAGGGAGAAGCACATGCAGGGAAACGCAGACAGAGGGAGACAAACACATACAAGACAAAGGAGAGGAGGGCACTGACAGAACCAGATCTTGAGAGTACCCCCCCCTCAACGAGCTCCTCCAGGCGCTCTACTGGGCCGTTCGGGGTGAGCCCGGTAGAAGTCCCGGATAAGGGACGGATCTAGGATGAGAGATCTCAAGATCCAACTCCTCTCTTCGGGTCCACAGCCCTCCCAGTCCACAAGGTACTGAAACCCCCGCCCACGCCGTCGCACGTCCAGGATTGCCCTAACAGTGTAAGCCGGATGGCCGTCCACGGTACGGGGGGGGGGGGGGGGGGGGGGTGGTGGGGCGACGGCAGGCGGGCACAACGTGCCGGTGGTGACGGGCTTGATTTGAGAAACATGGAATGTCGGGTGGATCTTGAGGGACGCAGGGAGCTTGAGACGAACAGAACTGGGGTTCACGATGGCCTCGACCTCGAAAGGACCAATGAACCGGGGAGCCAGCTTTTTAGAAGAGATACTCAGGGGAATGTCTCGAGAGTTCATCCAAACCTTTTGTCCGGGTCGGTACTTGGGTGCGGGGATGTGATAACGATCCGCCATCCTCCGATTCTGCTCTGCCATACGGAGTAGCGCCCCGCGGGTCTCCCTCCAAATCCGACGCACTCTGCGGAAATGGTGCTGGACGGATGGCACGGCTATCTCTGCTTCCTGGGTCGGGAACAGAGGAGGTAAGTAACCCAAAGATGCCTCGAAGGGGGACATACCTATAGCGGTGCTGGTTAGGGAGCTGTGGGAGTACTCGACCCAGGAAAGCTGCGAAGACCACGAAAAAGGGTTGCGCGCACAGATGCAACGAAGGGCAGTTTCTAAATCCTGGTTCGCCCGCTCCGTCTGACCATTTGACTGGGGGTGGAAACCAGAGGATAAGCTGACCTTGGCCCCTAATGCTTGGCAGAAAGCCTTCCAGACCCGGGAGGTGAATTGAGGACCACGGTCGGAGACGATGTCTGCAGGTATTCCATGGAGGCGGAATACGTGGTCCACGAGGATCAGAGCAGTCTCCATGGCAGATGGCAGCTTAGGTAGGGGAACAAAATGCACCATTTTGGAAAAGCGATCCACAATCGTCACAATGGTGTCTTTACCTTGAGACATGGGAAGTCCGGTAACAAAATCCAGGGCGATGTGTGACCATGGTCGACCAGGAACCGGGAGAGGTTGCAGAAGGCCAGCAGGAGGTCGATGGGAAGCCTTCCCTCAAGCGCAGACGGTGCAGGCCAAAACAAACTGCATCGTATCTGGTACCATAGAGTTCCACCAGAAGTGGCGACGAAGAAGATTCAGAGTTCTGGTGATTCCGGGATGACAGGAGAGCCGTGACGACTGTCCCCACTGGAGTACCTGAGAGCGAACACTGGAAGGAACAAACAGGCGTCCCGGTGGTCCACCACCAGGATCAGGATGTGAGCGTTGCGCCTGGAAGGGGGCCAAGAATGCACTGTTTGCAGCAGGGGGACCAGAAAAATGGAGTGGAGGGAGAGGTTATTCTGGTCATGGGGGAAACTACCTGACTGTAGTTGCGAAGGAACCGGCGGTAGAAGTTGGCCAAACCCAGAAACCTCTGAAGGTGTTTGCGAGAGGTAGGTGTGGGCCACTCTGTCACAGCCGTGACCTTGGCAGGGTCAGCCCTAACCTGTCCGCTCTCGACAATGTACCCCAAGAAAGCCACGGACGAAACATGAAATTCACATTTCTCGGCTTTGACGAACAAACGGTTCTCCTGAAGACGTTGAAGAACCTGACGAACGTGCACCACGTGCTCATTCAAGTCCTTAGAGTAAATTAGGATATCGTCTAAATACACAAAAACTGAGCGGTTGAGCATGTCCCGAAGAACGTCATTAACTAACGCCTGAAATACAGCCGGGGCATTAGTTAAGCCAAAGTGCATGACAAGGTACTCAAAGTGACCCAGTGGCGTGTTGAACGCCGTTTTCCACTCGTCTCCCTCCTTCACCCTCACCAGGTGATAAGCATTACGGAGGTCGAGTTTGGAAAAAACGGTAGCGCCATGCAGCGGCTCGAAGGCGGAGTTGATCAATGGTAGCGGGTACTTATTCTTAACAGTGATATTATTAAGTCCCCGCTAATCTATGCAGGGACGCAGGGATTTATCCTTTTTAGCTACAAAGAAGAACTCTGCTCCCAGTGGAGACGACGAGGGACGGATAATCCCTGATTTAGGTGAGTCATTTATGTATGTTTCCATTGACTCCCGTTCGGGACCAGACAGATTATATAGGCGACTCGTGGGAAAAGTTGATCCCGGCAAAAGCTCAATGGGGCAGTCGTAAGGACGGTGAGGAGGTAAAGAAAGCGCCTTAGTCTTACTAAAGACCTTGGCCAGATCGTGATAAACGGGAGGTACGGAAGCGAAATCAGGCTGATCAGGTACAGGGGAACTGAGAACAAGAGGACCACTAGGAGGAGCTGAGCGTAAAATGGGGGAAAGACAAAAACTACTCCAACTCACAATCCGACCAGTTACCCAGTCGATTACTGGGTTATGAGTAATCAACCAGGGAAGTCCCAGAACTACTGGGGCATTGGTGGAGGGCATGACATAAAACGCAATAGCCTCTGAGTGGTTACCAACCAGAGACATTGTTAAGGGCAAAGTCTCTGCGGAGATCTGAGCGAGTTCGCTCCCACTGAGACTGTTGACACTTAAGGGGGTCTCTAGCTGGCTCACGGGAATGGCGTTATTGGCAACAAAATCACAGTCAATAATGTTAGTGTCGGCACCTGAGTCGACGAGTGCCTGAAGGGAAAACTCCCTGCCCTCACACGACAAGACTACTTTCAAATTTATGCGTTGACGGGGATTATTAGGAACCACCGAACAACTCACCAGTACCCCGCCTGTGACTGGTGAGTCTGACAGTTTAACCTCTTACGACAGTTAGAAATCTGGTCGTTCGGATCCCCACAATAGATGCATAAACAGTTCCGGAAACGCCGTTCGCGTTCCGCGGGGGTCAGATGGCTACGGCCGAGCTGCATGGGTTCCTCTTGGTCAGGGACGGAGGATAAGGGAACCCGGCGGCTCACGGGTGTCACAGGGATCCGCTCTGGAAAGCTAACGGAGGGAACAGGAGTCAAGGGAAACTCAGACCATCTGTCGCGGCGTCTCTCACGCATACGGTTATCAATCTTAATGGCGAGGTTAATGAGTTCCTGAAGGTTAGCAGTTTCAGATCTACCCACTAAACTGTCGTTAACCTCCTCATTAAGACCCTTAACAAAAATAAACTGAAGTGCCCGATCATCCCACCCTAATTCTGCCGCTAACGTGCGAAACTCAACGGAGTAATCTGCAGCGCTAGCGGAGCCCTGACGTAAATCCAGCAACCGGTTGCTGGAATCGCTATTAGCGACGGGATGATCGAACACAGACATGATTTCACTGGAGAACTGTTGGAACGAAGCCTGCCGAGTCAGGGGATTGTTCCAAAACGCAGCTCCCCAGGCTCGAGCCCTACCGGACAACAACCCCAGCACATATGCTATCTTGGTGCAGTCGTTAGCATATGTGCGGGGCTGCTGACCGAACACCAGAGAGCACTGGAAAAGGAAAATTCCACACTCACCCAGCGTTCCACAGTAACGCTCTGGTGCCGGTACATAGGGCTCACGAGGTAAGAGAGTACTCACAGCAGTAGCGGGTGACTCAGCATTCACGGGAGCAGCAAGGACAGGTCTCACCTGGCTCGACTCCAGACGAGAGACGCATGCAGTCAACTGACTGAGAGTCTCCAGAATTCCTTGCAGCGTCTGAGAATGTTTATCGAGGAGTAAACCCTGAGAAGAAACCGCGTGACGCACGGAAAAACCCGGGGGTTTGGTTTCCATGTCCACGGAGTCCATGTTATGGCCGGACCGTTCTGTCGTGAACGGTACAGGGATAACACAAAGGTGGACTCAATGCAGACACGGACAAAAAGAAAGTTACAAATTAAATGGTAAATGGACTTGTACTTATATAGCGCCTTTCTAGTCATCTGACTACTCAAGGCGCTTCACAGTGTCTGTCACATTCACCCATTCACACAGACATTCACACTGATGGCAGTGGACATCTACATACCATCTAATCTGATCTAACCATTCACACCACATTTACACACCCATGCGCAGCACGGGGAGCAATTCGGGGTTCAGTGTCTTGCCCAAGGACACTTCGGCATGTGGACCGGGGGGAGATGGGGATCGAACCACCAATCTCTCGAACAGAGGACGACCCACTCTTCCACCAAGCCACAGCCGCCGTATTAAACGTTTAATAATACAAACGGAAACAAACTACAGATAATCAAACAAAAGACTAACTAAACAAACACGGAAATACAAGAACGGGGAGACGTCGGGAGATCGGGAGACGGACGGGAAAACGGGAACACTACCGAGAGAAAACAGAACACAAAACACGATTAGTATGCTTACAACGGGGAGCGTGAAAATCACTACGAGAAAGGGGATGCCAGTCCGGGGGGAATAGTTCGACGACGGTCCGGCGCTACATACCTGCCAGCTTCAGGCTTTTAAGGTGTTGGTGTAATTAGCTGACAGGCTGCAGCTTTGGAGGCACGCCTACCAGACCTACTGACAGACAGGAAGAAGCACATGCAGGGAAACGCAGACAGAGGGAGACAAACACACACAAGACAAAGGAGAGGAGGGCACTGACAGAACCAGATCTTGACATATGGGAAGGAGACAGTAGTCTCTTCTATTCATTGGCTGCCAAATCACTCTCTGTTTACTATAACAGAGAGTGAATGTGTCCTCTGTACAGTGACAGTCATGGCTTGAGTCCTAATCTTAGTTAACCCTGAATGAACTGTTCACCTGCTCTTGTCTGGAGATCATTTGATCATTTGCTATGAGGTCATCAGTCACACGGGTAGCATATTCAACCATGGACCTAAACTATATTTCACATGTGGAAACCATCAACGGTAAATGGACTTGTACTTATAAAGCGCCTATATCTCTCCATCTTCTGACTACTCAAGGCATTTTACACTACTTGTCACATCCCCCCTTTCACACAGACATGTGAATGTGTGAATTGGTAGGGGATGAGCTGAAGATCAACCTCTACCTCTGTAAGTAACCACTGTGACGTCAGCCACTGGTTTGTGGACTACCATTTTGAAAATAGAGTTTGACATTTTGAGCGTCGCCATCTTGATATTTTGGAGCCAGAAGTGACTATAATTGGACGAGAGGGTGGATAGGAGCACAAAGCAGCGTCAGGCTGCGTTCCACTGTCGTTTCAATGGCGCTGCTCTAAGCTGAACAGTAAAGAGGGAAACTGCTGGTTTTTCAACTGGCTGACATGAGTCATCCAGTGTTTTTTTACAGGCAGGTAAGCGAGGCGCCTTTCTCTTCAGTGACAGAGCCGGTTGAAAATCACCAGTTTCCCTCATGTTACCATCTAGTGCTAAAAAAATAAAAATAATAATAATAATAATAATAATAATAATTACTCAGCTGGGATCGACCCCAGCCTAGAGACCCCGTCAGAGACAAGCGGTTGCAGATGATGGATGAATGGATGGATAATAATGACTATTCAAGACACAATGGAAGGTCAGTAGTACAGTAAAAAAAAGCTAGCTAATGTTAACTCCGTGCAACCGAATGCTGAATAAAACATTATTAGACAACCACCATGTTACAATGAACCGTAGAGTGGAAACACACTGTGAAAGGGTCAAAGTCCTCAGACATTGACTACTATTTTAACGTACACAGTGCCGTGTATATGTATCACTTGTGCCTCTAGCACAGTGACCTGTCATTCACAAGGTAGCCCTGCCCTAAAGCATCCTCTGCTTTCAGGTCTATTTGACTCTAAATGAAACCATCATTTACTAAATGAAGATCATGCTTACTGAAGAATGTAATAAATTAAGGTGAGAAGTAAGCTCGTTTTCCCATTGACATCTATACAAATGTGTGTATGTTGCGTTCTTGCTTACTTTACAATAGCATGTTAAAGTTATAATCATTGATCGGTGATTGATCATGTGACCCACTAATGAAAACACTTGTCTTTTTGCTGAGAATTCACATCTGTGTCTATGGAGACATTCCCTCTCTAGATGGAAATAAGTCTCCATGTTAGTGACTCTGCTGACAGAGATTGGTCTGTCGGCCCAGATCATCGCCAACAGTTATGCTGCTTCACTTGTAGTCGGAAATTGGGAACTTCCAACTTCTGAGTCAGGCTTGTAGTAAAAGAGTGTAGTAGGAACATGTGTGTGTGTGTGTGTTTGTGTGTGGATTTAAAATAGAAAAAAAAGTCAACACCCAACCGCAAACCTGACCAAAGATGGAGGCTCTGAAAGAACAGGCTCCCCTGCAGTTACATTTTACTGCCACAGAGGCCACTAGAAACAACCTATCTCTAATCTTGTGGATAATGACTTAATGTCATTAAAAAGCCAGAGTTTCATCTAGAGAACATTTTGTATTGTATATAGAATATAGTTTTGGTACAATAATTCTTGGATCATGTATGTAAAGTTAGTTAAGACATTGTAGACTGATAATTTGGCAGCAAATGATCACAGAAACTTAAAGCAGTTTAATAAAGCCCCATTGAAGTGATCCAGCCACAGTAATACCGCAGACTCAGAGAGAGGGAGAGAGGTTCCATCACATTCACTTTCCCCTCATATCTCATTTACATGATTAATACATACACATACTGTTCACACACATAAAAAAGAATAGAGAAAGATAGATGATTCAGACACAGTTGTACTAATACTCTAATGTGTTCAGTGGTTTTCAATAGGCCACATTATGCAGCTTCATCTCCTGATCTATTCTGTACCTTCACCTGCTGCAGTGTGACAATAGCAAGCTTTTCTCCTCCAGCACAACTCCACAGCTCACATTGAAAGCTGGCCTTCATGTAGCAGTCAATGATGGGTGAAACAGATCTTATTAGATCCAGTGAAAGTGGAAGTCATACTTTAAATATACTTGCTGCACTGGGCTGCCCATTGTGTTCTTTTACCAATTATGGAGGTTATCCAGATAAATGGCCACCCTGTAAAAGAATGAATATTAATATAGTTCACAGTGCCCCCGTATATGACTGAACAGTCAATGCAGTCAATGGAAAGATGAAAGTACACTTAGTTCAGGTGGCACAGATCAGAGCATCAAATCACATATTTGAGGTTTACTTCATAAAACACACAACAAGACAAGAAAAGAAATATAGTACAGTCTTCGAGCAGTCTGAGGCTAGCTAGGCTAGGCTAACCCTAACCTTAGCAAGCTGCAGGTAATGTTTGTAGAGTCAGTACAAAGTTGTTTGTGGTGGACAGTGTTGGAGAGTAACTTGTTACATGTAACAGCATTAAATTATTGAATTACAACATAAACATAATTGTAATCAGTTACATTACTGGAGAAAACTGTGTAATAAATCATAGTTAGGCTATATTTTATTTTTGTTACTTCGCATAGTTTTCTTCTGCACTAGCACTGTCTTTTTCTGTTTCCCTCCACAAACCAATGTTTGATACTATCTTGATGCTTCACTTCATGTCCAACCTTAATGTGAAATTCCGCAGTAAAATCATCCCATGGTCTTTTTCAACGATTGCACACATCAAAAAAGCCATTGAGGCAGTTTTTTCATGTATAAACTATTAATGGAGAAATCCCAGACAGTTGCAAACAGTCGCTAACATTCTGACGTGGCTAACAGTGATTAGCTCGGGGCAGTACGGTGAAGGCATTCAAACGTCTTTTTTAATCACTAATACTGCCCAAAATAACAGCAAACCTCTGCAGCAGCATGAGAAAAGTCCCTACACAGAAAACAAAGCACCAATGGGCTCCTTCCTTTGGGATTGACTTTGGTAATCCACTTGAATGGACTTTACTATGAGAGGAGCTGGTACAGGGGCCAGTAGGTAAGTCTTTAAAACAGTCTTTTAATAAACTCTGGGTTCACTAACTACGTTTTTGGTGCTTTGTTTTCTGTGTAGGGATTCTTCTCATGCTGCTGCAGAGGTTTTCTGTTAATTTTTGGAGTATGTGGTTGGATTTCTCTGTTTATAGTTGTTAGATGAAAAAAACTGTCTTGATGGCTTATTCGATGTATGTAAGTGTTGGAAAGGACCATGATTTTACGATGAATTTCACTTTAAGAGAAATCTGAAGGTACGTAGCCTACAGTAACTGCAAGCAATGTTTGGTGTAGCAGGTGAGATGGGGGGAGCCCTGTGCGCAGTGGTGGGCGTGTTCTGCCACAAAGCTGGTCAAAAACCGTCCCTTTAACAAGCAGCTCTGTCTCACACACGCAGCGCAAAGCTGTATGTATAATACCAAGCCCATACCACAGCGACCTCCTGGTTGATCCAATCAGGAAGTGCCAAAAAGGTCAGTTCTCTGAGTGTCCACTAGGAGCAGGTTTCATAATAGAGTAGTTTCTCATTAACCTCCATGTTAAACAGGCCGTTTTCACAGCATAATTAAACCTGTTTTTGGCCTCGGAAATAAAACATTCTAGTTTGTATGTTTAAGTCATATCTCCATGACAACACTGAGGGGGTGAGTTCTTTTGTACCAGGCTAGTTTTTATTTTATTGGAGGTTAAAGTTTATGAATAATTAGGGGCTTGGCCTCTTGAGTGACAGTTAGCCTCTGGCCCTCACTTCTCCTCGGAGGCTAGTTGTCAGGATTAGCATCATTAGCATGCTAACACCCTCATCTCGACCTGAACTGCGGCCATTGCATGGTGGTGTTACTATAAGTGACAAGATGGTTTGCTCTTCAATCAACTGTACCAACAGATGGTTTAGGAGCACAGTGTGTTAAAGTTAGCTTTGTTATACTATTTAATTAGCCGCACTTGCACCATGACTCGCAGTACAGCCTGCTATCTATGACACATACACTAGATGCTAATCTGGAGCAGGATTCAGGCTGTGAGGGTCGGTGTTTTACAGTCTATGAGCATGGTACTGTGTTGAATATCAGTGGCTGTGGAGGCAGTGGAGCTAATGTCAGCTAATGTGGCTAATTCTGTAAACGTCACCCAGACAGACTTATCTCCCTCCCCCTACGTCACATCAATGCCCTTTTTTGGTAAGAGGAAATGAGGAGGAGTCAAAGTCTGACAAGATGGCGGCTCCCAGAGGCGAATATGATTGGATCAAGTTGAGAGAACGGGCCCCGACTGCGAGGCTACGTCCATTTTTTATACAGTCTATGTATAAGTGCGGAATGTTGCTCATTGCACGAGTTCCTGCCCGACCCGCATTACTGACGCAACAGGAGAGAAATTAAACTGATGAGAAGCAGATGATGAGTTGTTGCTGGGTTCAGTGGGCGACATTTGAGTTCTAAGAAACGACCAAGTCGGAGTATGGACAAGAGCACAGCTGAACATGCTGCAGCTAACGTTAGCACAGACAACGCTGAACATGCTGCAGCTAACGTTAGCACAGACAACGCTGAACATGCTGCAGCTAACGTTAGCACAGACAGCGCTGAACATGTGGAGAAAAAGCACTCTATGTTAAACTGTTTATTTTATGCCATGGATATTATTCTAAATGTTTTTGCAATGTTAGGTTTCCACTTTTCATGATATACCAAACTAAGCACTGTTTTATTTTTTAGAATATAATAAGTCATATATTGAAATCCATTTAAATTGGAAAATGTTGCTACTTTGACGTGTTGAATATTGATATGCAATTAATTAATTACAACACCTCTAATTAATTCGATTTTTTTTTAATCGCGTCCCACCACTTATTGTAACCAATTACATTTACAAAGTAATCTTCACAAAACTGGTGGTGGACAACCCAAACTGCCTGAGCATCAAGGCAGAAATAATGGGAACTCACCATTATTGACCCGATTACAGCAAAGAGGCTAAGACAAGCAGAATGCACCACCGCACAAAGAAGATCTGCCATGTAGCAAACTACAGCCAGCTGGGCTATTCCAGCCTGTTCTCATTCCCGGGGCATCAAATACTGACATCCTGTCACATCCCTCTGCATTCTATATGGATGTAAAAGGTACCTGTGAGTGTCTGCATGACACAGACTGGGCTTTCAACTGTAAACCCATCCGTACACTCAGAGCAAGTGCTCCAGAAGTAAAGCAATATAGTCGACGAAGGGAGGATGTCAGGGTGATGGACTTTAATCCAGGAGACTGTGGTTCACGTCCTATGCGTCAATGTAGTTATGTTACAAACCATATCTTCGAGCCCAGCCATTACCTTTTCCTAACCCTAACCAAGTGGTTTTGTTGCCTAAACATAATCACCTAGTTCTGTTTGAACTCACAACATTAACCACGTTCTCCATGTTTAAATCAGAGACCGTAGTGGCGCAGAACAGTTTGACCAGCAGGGCTACCCAGTGCGTTGGTAGTCCTGCCCGTCAAACTGAACCGCCAATTCGACCTTTGTCAGATGACTGAATCGGTGTTATCAGTTGCTTATCATAGATATAAGGTGGTATGGCCCTACTGTACCTTCTAGATGGCTCAGAAGGACATTATCATCTATTCTATTGGTAAACTAGATTAGCCATCCATGACACTCTTATAGCTATGATCTACGATTTGGAATATTGGTAGTTATTATTAACATTGTTTATATGGCAATTATGGTCCTGTAGTGCGATCTACACAATATGAAAAGCAAAAAGAACCAGAACTGATTTTCAGAATATAGACCAGAGCTTTAACTGCTCGACCATGGCACAGTAAGATGATGTAGTATGAAGTGCTAGCTTTCTTACACTAAATTCTTTGGTATTTTAACCCAAATCACAGTCTTTTTCTGACCAAGAAACTTTTTGTTTGAATTCATAACATGACTCAAAAGTGGTCCTGACCAAATTAACCGCAACTGTTACAATGTAAATAGATGATAACGGCCTTCTGAACCTACTGGTAGGTAGAGCAGGCACTTACTAACCCATTGTGACACCCATTGAATGGAGGGATAACATTTACACAGGGTTTTCTCACGACGAGTTGGGATATGGACACGTATTTTAGAGTTGGTGGAGACCAAAAAAGAGCTAAGAGGTAATAATCAATTCATCATAATGTTCAGGTGGCTAAATGTGTAAGTTGTCTGCTAACATAATAGCCATAACAAATGATAAACCTAGCGTACACAAAACTGTTGAAAATGGTATATCCAGAGAGAAATAATGAGTAAAATTTGAAAACAATCATTCATTCCACTTGCCATGACAAAAGTGGGCTTCACTTGAGTTAACCTCTGTTAAGGGCCAGAGAGGGACAGCCATTTGATGACATGCCCTGATGGGTTGGGAGCTACTATTCGGCAGACACACCTATCCCCATGAAGGGTGCAGATATTCTCTGAAGCAGGTGTGAGAGGAAATGAAGTCCTCAGATGGAAGTTGCTCTGTTAATTCCCTGCTGCTGCTGTGCTTGCCTATAATTCGTTCTGGAGCCATGTTTTCCTGTAGCTCTGTAGCCTGCATGTTTGCAAGAGGCTATTTCCTCTTTACTGAATAAGTTAATTAACACAGTGTTTAAACCAGTGAGCCTGCGTGCTTACTGTACACTTTAGTTGTCAAAATGTCTCTATACTATAATGACCTATGGATCTATATTCAAACCAGTTAAGAGCATAAATTAATTATTTAATAATTTGCATCAGCTGTCATTTTAGACAGAGATGGTCTCTTTTGGCAAATCCAAGTCAAGTCTTGAGTCTTTGAGGGCAGCAGCAATTCTAAGAAATAATATTTTTAAAAAAGGGTTGTAGTGCTGGACCCAAATATTGTTGTTTGTTAGGAAGGTGTTCGGTATTCAATTTTGGTAGTTGGATATTCATGTTTGGTTAATTTTTTGGTACAAACTACTTAAATAAAGAATACCTTTATTTACACCAAAATAGATGTGCAGCACAGTGTTTTCATTTAAGCTCAGTGTGAGAGTCTTCACTGTGTTTTGCTGTCATTTACACTGGAGATAAGAATTAGAGAACAAATGAGTAAAACTTGATTTATTCTATAATACTGTTATTTTTCATTTGATAGAATATCCTCTGTGACTATACCACTTCTGTACTTATATGTTTTTTTAAATAATCAAGGCACTTAAAAAAAACTTTAATTTGTAAAAATCAAACAAAAAGAAAACAGTGATCATTGTGTCAGTTCACTAACTGAAGTGGGTTTCTTAGACATTACTTTGTTGCCAAGGATTTTCCAGAGATTCTTTATGGGGTGAGACAAACACCGTCTAATACGCACGGAGCTGGAAGCTGGCTGGGTGGCTCTCAGGCTGCAGCTCACTTCAACCAATGGGAATGAAACTGCAGCAAAAGCAGCAGCAGGTGATGTGCTCTCCGTGGTGTCATCTGTGGAGTGTGGCCACCCACACACCAGATGTGTAAAGTTACACTTGGTGGGAGGGAATGACATTCTGGCCGTGATGTTAATGCTCCAACAAGTAGATAAATAAAGTGTGCATGAGTACCAAATGTCAAGTCACAATTTTGTGCTGAGAGTCTGAAACTCTAGTCCCAATCTCTGATATCAGATTTTTATATAATAAATGAAAGTGAAACCATGAGCACTTTTCACCTGTTTAGACACAACTTGCCAACACATTTTCATTGTGATGCACCTGAGCTGCATAATGTTTAGCACAGGTGGCAAAAGTCAAACACAATTAAAGCACGGTTGTCACTACTTGAACACAACAACTCAAAATTGATAACACTTGTGGCTAATGATGTGAGGGAATATATAAAGCCAGTTCAGAGAGCACTGATTTGTGAGGCACTACAATGGATAGAAATCTGAGAGGAAGAGTTTGTGTGAGAGGAGGTCGAGG
>NC_139831.1:32371503-32431503 GCF_963691815.1 Echiichthys vipera
TGTGTGTGTGTATGTGTGTGTGTGTGTGTGTGTCGATGGGTCTAAAAGGCGCTGCTGTCACCGTTTATCTGCTGCTTCCTGATTCCCTTCCATCGACTCTCAGCCAATCAATTCACTAAATGATGCAATTATACGCCCTCCCTCTCCCACTCCACATTTAAAGTTGAGAGGTTTATTTTGGATCAATCCAGACCACTTTGTGTGCAAATTACACAATTGCATTGCCTTCAGATTCCTTAGGCAGCCCAATTGGAGCGAGCCCTGGGTGTGAATGCCTAATGAGAGACCCTGTCCTTCAAAAAGGCTCTGTCGAACACAGGCAGAGACAATTAGAGACCATTCCTGTTTCTTTAGAGGGCTCCACTCCTCCAGACCTCAATCCTCCTGGATTCACAGGCAAGTTACATTCACCAAAATCCATTGGTTGGAGTGTTGCTTTAAGTTCACGTTGAGCCTGTTCATACGTCTACACTGAAGAAAAGAGTCTGGAATGTACTGTGAATAATCTTTTGTAAAACTTCTCATCATGTCTCTCACAGTCAAAGGTTCCACTCATCAAAGTCAGCACTCGTTCTCATTACAAAGTCTATAATGTTTTCATTGTTGAGACCTGTCACTGAAACATTGTGTTGTTGAAGAGATGTGTAATATGATATGTGTCATTCATTTGGGCTTATTCTTAAATCAAACAATGTAAAACACAAGGATGGACAAAACGGACCCTCCTAGCTGTGTTTACATTCGTCATTTCAAGAGTCTCGTATCTGGATAAAATCCAGATGAGACTTAAAAAGAAACATTTAGGCCTACACTGAGGGCCCGTCCACATGGAGATGTGTTTGCCTTTAACCGTACAACTTTTGTATCTTTTTGGCCGACCATCCACAGGGAGGCATTGTTTTGTGAGTCTGAAAACAGTATCTTCTAAAACATTGTTAAACTATGACGTCATCTCCCCACCTCTCAATCTGATAGCCATCGACCTCTAACCCTGCAGTGTCACATAACAATAACGACAACAGAGTCTGCTCACTACAGCTGCGTAGCGGAGAGAGGTGGAGACAGAGCTCAGCGGCCGTAGACTTGGATTACTCTGAGAGACATAAATGGGAATGAATTAGGCCGACCACATATTTCTCCTTTTCCCTGATGCTCTGAATGAAGAGCTAAATTTGTCGCTAATTGCTTTTTATAAATATAGTTGCTAAGAAGTTCTGTAAAGTGTGACTAACTGCAGAGTGATTGGTCTAAAACATCACAAAAGTCTCCACTAACACGAGAAAAAAGTGGCTAGATTTGTCTCTAGTCACTTTTGACAAAAAAAAGTCGCCGAGAGGATTGGGAAACTCGCCACATTTAGCAAAAAAGTTACCACTGTTTGTTTGCAGCATCACTTGTTGGTGTTTTTCTGTGACAGTTAAAGCGCCACATCCATGCCTGGTATGTGAACTACAGCGTTTGGAGTCGGTTTCACTGGTGGACGCAGATATTTCTTGAGTCGGGTCCATGTGGACGGAAAACTTTTTGAGAACGGAGGGTGGGAAACATATGATCTGTTTTTTTAGGACGAGCCCTTACAGTCTCTGTTATCCAGAGCATTCATCTGATTGCCTCTCAGTTTTCAGGGCCAGGTAAATCGGAGTCAGCCCTCCTCCAGTCAAGAAGGAGGTTTTAATGCACCTGAAGATGTTTGGGAACTGGGTGATTCTCTGAGATGGGTGCCTTTGGTTCATACAACTTTTGAAAAATAATCTTGATGGTCAGTGGGGACATGCAAAATGTTTCTCGTCTACAACTTAGACAAGCCATTTTTTAATGATAAAATAAACAATATTTGATTTTGTTTTGAATCATAACGCAAAAGCATTTTGTTCTATTAATTTGTGACTTGAAGTGCATTTTGGGGTTTCCTTTATTTGAAAAACTTTGAAGGGTGATTGAGAGTCACCCAGCTACCAAAAACATTAGTTTCCCATGAGAACCACAACTCATCTCAGTGTAATTTTAGTGTAACATTATCACAAGGAAAGAGGAGACTGGCCATGAATGTATTGAGAAAATAAGACTGTAGATATTTCCAGACTGCTTACTGACAGAGACAGTGCAATGTGTCATACTCTGAAAACCATATGCACTTGAAGGGGAAACAATTGGCACCACCATATAAAACTGTATGCAGAAACCTGCTGAAACACTTACAAAATGCCTAGCTAAAAAATGATATTTGCCGTTAGCATGTCAAAGGATTATTTTAGCACCATATGTCTACCAGAGAGGACCAGTTAGCTATTTGAAAGATAGTGTTAGCTGTTACAATACTGCATAGCTGTCTGATAAATCAACTCTATTACATAATACTGAAACAACTCTGAGAAAGCTAGCATTACTGCTACAACCATGTGGCAAATATCATAGATAGTTTGTTAGCTGTTACTGTTTATCATTGTAATGTATACTGATTTACAATAAAAAAGTCTGTTAGCTCAATATAATATGAATATAATATCAATATACTAATATGAATTACCATACCAAATTACCATGGGAATTCAAACAAAGGATTTACTTCCCATGCATAGAAAACAACATGTGCTCGTACTTAGAGGCATATCCTTACTGTAAAAATGCTTTCACTTAACTTAAGGAAATAGAGTTAGACAATAATTGACATTTGGATATATCACTTAGTTATAAAATGCACTGCACACTTATTGTAGCAAACTGAGTGTCGGGCTCTCTTCCTCAAATTTTTAGTACCTGTATCCACTTTTGGCTCTATAAAGGCTTAGTTTTTTGGTTCGGCAGCTTATAAAAACCCTCTTGGTGGTACATCCCACCACACATTTAAGAATATTCAACTCAATACATACCTGTCATGTGACACCTACACCAAGAAAAGAGCATGCTGGCCAACGTAAGGAGAAGGCTAACCAGACCATCCACAACATTATAGAAAAACCAACTTAAAGAAGTGTTTTTAAAAAAACATTCAATCATGAAAACACGAAAATAGGCTAGCTTCAAACCAATGACAGTCACACAGTTACAATGTTAGTCCTAAAAAACATATGAAAGACAGATAAGTGGTCCCCAGTTGTTGTGGGCAAAAATTAACACGTTTCAGCTGAAGGTTATCACCAGCATTCATTTTGGACTGAGAATTACTTATCTGTGATGTATTACCTTTGATCCTTTCTACTACTGTGCACCTGATACACAATTTTTAAGTTTTGGAGTAGTGTGAGCTACTTTCCATTGTAACCCTACCACGCAGCCTATAGAAATAGTGTTTAAACATGCTCGACAATTACTCAAAAAGTATCACTTAATGTAGTGTTTTCACTTCTCTATGGCCTGCCAGTATCTCATTATCTATGACCTGTGGGTTCACTGCAGGCCTGTGGATTATAAATCACACAGTGCATCACTGTAGCACAAAACTTGTTTCTTCAGCCCGGCCTCTCTGTATCCTCTTCCCCTGCAACATATTTCCAACAGCAGGATCTCTAACCTCTGTGCATCTTCCTCCCCTGTGAGCGACACACAGATTGACAGCTCATGCTGTAGTGCTCGGGCTTTAAAGGAGGCATTCACCCAAATCCCTGTATGACCCTGGCCCTGTGCTCTCTTTCTTCTGCGCTTAGTTCAGGTTCTAACTCCAGTCAACTAGAACACCCCCCACCCCCATGATCCTTGGACATGAGTACTCCTGTGTGTGTGTGTGTGTGTGTGTGTGTGTGTGTGTGTGTGTGTGTGTGTGTGTGTGTGTGTGTGTGTGTGTGTGTGTGTGTGTGTGTGTGTGTGTGTGTGTGTGTGTGTGTGTGTGTGTGTGTGTGTGTGTGTGTGTGTGTGTGTGCCTGTGTGAGCTGGACAAATCTACCAATCTATTCCCCAGCAGCCGTCCTGAGCAGTCAAACATGGCTGACTGGAGGGATGATGGATGGAGGCTTGGTTAGCTCTGCATCATGCTCTGAACATTCAGAGTGCCCATGGCAGGCAGAAACAGGTCTTTAGTTATAAAATTACAGGTTAGAACCTGAAAGTGCGAAAGTAACGCACACCAAGACTGAAGTTCCCAGTGGGCAGAGGTATAGACTGGGCTTGTACTGGCCAAATCCCAGTGAGCAAAGGTTTAAACTGGGGTTTTTCTGGGCAGCTCCCAATAGGCAGCAGGATAGCCTCAGCTTGTAGGGGGGCAGCTCCAAGTAGACAAGGCTACAGACTGGGATTGGGCTGGCCAATGCTATACAATTCTACTCCTCAGCATTTACAAAGGTTTAGCTGAAATCAAATATGTCCTCTTTTTTTATCTCTTTGATTCATTCAATATGTTTGCTTGTGCTTATTGTGGGCATCTAGGTCTCTGAATGTAACGTTCATGTTTTGTATAGACAGTGTAAGGTATGGATGGACATGGTGAGGAAATAATAAGTACAGAAGACTGGATCAAGTTTGCTAACTGCAGCCAATAATGTGTTATTTCTGTTATTTGTGTGAAAAACAGCAACTCTAGTGGATCGTCATGTGTTTGACGCGCAGGGCTTCCCAGTGGGTTGACAAGTGACACCAAAGGGTCCTGACAAAATGGCAGTATTTGGTGAGTTGGGATGAGTTGGTTATTTGTTCCTTTAAAATTGACATACATCAACTACTGTACGACTGCCAGGGATTTTTGGTGAAAATGTCCAATCACTGACCTTAAGTTGTGTGTACTGCAAAAAGCAAACTAAAGCTAAACATAATGCTTTATACAGCTATGTGATTCCTGATGAAGAGGGACCGTCAGACCCATGCGTAATGAAGAGGGGCCGTCAGACCCAGGAGTGAGAAAGAGGGGCCGTCAAACTCAGGAGTTTGGATGAGGGACAGTCAGACCCAGGAGGGAGAGGGACCGTCAGACGCAGGAGTGAGGGAGAGGGGCTGTTGGACCAAGGAGTAAGCCAAAGGGGCCGTCAGACCCAGGAGTGAGTCAGAGGGACTGTCAGACCCAGGAGTGAGGATGAGGGACCGTCATACCCAGGAGTGAGCAAGAGGGACCATTAGACCTAGGAGTGAAGAAGGGGGGCCGTCAGACCCAGGAGTGAGTCAGAGGGACCGTCGGACCCAGGAGTGAGGAAGAGGAACTGTCAGACCCAGGAGTGAGCCAGAGGGACTGTAAGACCCAGGTGTGTGGAACAGGGACCGTTAGACCCAGGAGTGAGGAAGAGGGGCCGTTAGACCCAGGAGTGAGTCAGAGGGACCGTCAGACCCAGGATGGAGCAAGAGGGACTGTCAGACTAAGGAGTGATGAAGAGGGACCGTCAAACCAAGGTGTGAGGAAGAAGTACCGTCAGACCAAGGAGTGAGGTTGAGGGACCGTCAGACCAAGGAGTGAGGAAGAGGGACCATCAGACCCAGGAGTGAGGGAGAGGGGCTGTCAGACCCAGGAGTGAAGAAGAGGGACTGTCAGACCCAGGAGTGAGGATGAGGGACCGTTAGACCCAGAAGTAAGCAAGAGGGACCGCCATTCCCAGGAGTGAAGAAGAGGGACCGTCAGACCCAGGAGTGATAAAGAGGGACCGTCAGACCCAGGAGTGAGGGAGAGGAACCGTCAGACCCTGGAGTGATGAAGAGGGAATGTCAGACCCAGGTGTGTGGAACAGGGACCTTCAGACGCAGGAGAGAGGAAGATGGACCGTCAAACCAGGAGTAAGGAAGAGGGACTGTCAGACCCAGGAGTGAGGAACAGGTGCCGTCAGACCAAGGAGTGAGCCAGAGGGACTGTGAGACCCAGGAGTGAGGATGAGGGACCGTCAGACCCAGGAGTAAGCAAGAGGGACTGTCAGACCCAGGAGTGAGGATGAGGGACCGTTAGACCCAGGAGTGAGCAAGAGGAACCGTCATACCCAGGAGTGAAGAAGACGGACCGTCAGACCCAGGAGTGATAAAGAGGGACCGTCAGACCCAGGAGTGAGGGAGAGGAACCGTCAGACCCTGAAGTCATGAAGAGGGACCGTCAGACTCAGGACTGAGGGAGAGGAACCATCAGACCCAGGAGTGAGCCAGAGGGACCGTCAGACCCAGCAGTGAGGAACAAAGGGACTGTCAGACCCAGGAGTGAGGAAGAGGGACCGTCATACTCAGGAGTGAGTTAGAGGGACCGTCAGACCCAGGAGTGAGCCAGAGGGACTGTCAGACCCAGGAGTGAGCCAGAGGGACCGTCAGACCCAGGAGTGAGCCAGAGGGACCGTCAGACCCAGGAGTGAGGAACAGGGAATGTCAGACCCAGGAGTAAGGTAGAGGGACCGTCAGACCCAGGAGTGAGGAAGAGTTACCGTCAGACCCAGGAGTGGTGAAGAGGGACCATCAGACCCAGGAGTGAGGAAGAGGGTAGTTTTTCTTTATTGTTTAAGTGCACTTTAAATAAACTGTTGTGGAACTTTACATTTTGGTCAAGTGTCTCCTATAAAAGTGAGCTGTATATTCGGTTGGCAGCTCCTACCATAGATGTACAGACAACTATCACTAGATCACTTTGTATCTGAAGAAAACCTAAAAAAACACAACGATTCTCACATTATGTGTAATGATCATCACCTTACCTGTCGGTAAAGTCTCTGCTGATCTGAAGAAGGTATTTAATATCTTAAGAGTAATTTTTTTCAACTTAGAAATATATTTAACTTTAGATGCTTCCTATGTATTAATTTCCAGGGTGGACTGGATTACTTGGACTTACAATGCACTTGCACTGGACTGACAAAGCAGGCGTTAAATAAACTCCAGGGTACGAAAGGATGCTGCAGACCAGAAGGTTCAAACATCACACCAATTTAACACAGATGATCAAATATGATTCGTATTGTTTTTAAATCTATGAATGCTTGAGCTCCTTCAAATGTACATGACATGCTTACTGGATACACACATACACACATAAAAATCTCCTCACTATACACAGTGATACAATAGTTCTCAGCCCTAATCAGCCCACGGTGCCTTCAGTCATTTTGGTCCTACTCTCTGGAACTCTCTACTACAGGAACTAAGATTGGCTATGACTGTGTCTTCTGTCCATTTATTTTGTCCCAGGGTAGTTAGGTTTGAATTTGGGCTTAATGATTTTGGGAAATAATCATGCAATTTTTCCCCAAAAAATTGCGGCTGTGATTTAATGTGATTTATTTAAAAAAAAAAATGTTTTTCCTGTTTTTCTTTTGTTTTTTTTCCCCCAAAAAAGGAATTACTGATTTTAATATGACCACCAATATATTAGACACATTTAGAATTCAATGTTAATTCCCATAGCCCATGGCCTATTTGTTAGAATTAAATGATGCAACAGAGATGCATGTTTTGAAATAACATTTTTATATAACTGTTCATTACAGCAGTCGAATTACAAATGTAATAATTATAACAACCATAAAACAAACTATCAAATAAGGTTGGTGTGAACATTGATTCTAAAGTCTGTAACAAATCATACAGACAAAGTGACTTTTAAACAAGGCCATTGTAGAAAAATGTGGAGTATAAACATAGGCCATGCACTTTTTAAACACTGCAGAAAAAGCCACTTAAATTATATGTAGGCAAATATTACTGATACACACACACACACACACACACACACACACACACACACACACCAGCGCTTCTCTGTTTTGAAATGCATTCATATGGTGTGACACTCAAACGTTTCCATCAATGATCCTTGTCTGGGGGGATTTGTCTTGCCTGGTGTGCTGGTGCTCGGCATGTTAGCCATTCAACTGTCGTACATGGCTCTGTGGTGTTTTTTTTAAGTGCTGATACAGGTTTGTAGTGTTGCCCTGTGAAGTAGCAACGGTAGCACTGCATGTTCTGCATATAAGCCCTACCTAATGCTGGGGAGCATATTCCTTTTTAAAACCAACTTAGTTCCACACAACCGACGTGCTGTTCAGTCAGTTTCTCACTGTTCTTTGGAGCTTGAGGCCGTTGTGCAGCAGGTTAAAATGCAGCGTGACTGATGCCAATTTGGAAGGACATTGAGTCTACGCCTGTCATATAATGTGTGCTGTATAAATAAACTTGACAACAGAGATAATGAATGTAAATCACACTGAATGTAAAACGTGTGTGTCATGTCTGTGTCATCAGAGTTATGTCTGAAAAGAAGGAGTGTTTTTTTGTTGGGGATATCAGGGGCTTAAATTTCTTTAATTGGCTTCATGTTGGATAAATGTATAATCAGGACCTTTTTCTTTGGCACTTTCTTTTGGTTATTTTCCTCTGTCATGTCATTCACACCTCTCTGTTCTCTGTCCTCAGAGGTACAACTGCTTCCATACCCAGCAGAATGCCCTTGAATAAAGAGAGAGTAGTGGAGGAAAGAGAAAAGTAAAGGAGGGTTAAAAGTTAAGATGAGAGAAAAGGAGATGAACGTACTGTACAAAGAAAAAGAACTGGGAGAGAAGGGAGGGACAGAGAGAAGAGGAGAAGGAGACGGAGGGGGGGAACACGGAACCCAAAGCCAGCTCTGTGTTGGGAGAGGAGGGAGAGGAGGGGGAGGAGGGGGAGGAGGAGGCCCAGTAAATCAGCCAGCCTCTTGTCAACACCTCCCACCAGCTCCCCCCCAGGGGCTTCTGAAGCCACTGAGCTGAGAATAACAAATGGCCGTCATTGGCCAGGCAAAAAGCTGTGATTATAATTATCACATCCCACACTGACCTTGCATAAACCTTAATCCTTCTCCAATGGAGCATTTAAATAGGCTGCCAACGGCGACAGAGATGAGGAGCGAGGGAGGGAGGCGATGGATGGAGGGAGGGAGGGAGGGAGGGAGGCGATGTGGGAAGGCAGGAGAAAGAGGAATGTGGGGAAGACGGGGAGGCGAGACAAATGTAAAGACAAGGAAGTGGAAAGGAAAAGGAGCTTAGAGGGTGGAGGAAGAGTGAAGCGAGGAGGTGAGAGTGAGAGAGGTGAAGCAGGGAGTGTGTGACCAGTGTAGTGAGTGTCGTGGTTCAGCTGCACACCTAGAGGTTCAACACCACGAGTCACCAGGAGGTGAAACTGCACGTCAGTGAGCACAGGAGGGGGGCAGAGAGCAGTGAAAACAACCAAATGTGATTCTGTACAAGGACAATTCAACAAATGAGCAGAGGAAACATGTCACAGTCACCCTCTCAACACACCTGAGCACCTGTGGGAGGGTTAGCTGACATCACAAGCAAACACTAAGTGCAGGAATATGTTCTGGAGGAAGTCAAGTAGAGCTCACACTTGGAGAATCTATCACATGAAGCACTGCAGATTGTTTTTACCCTGGAAAGAAATCATATTGAACTCAAAATGAATTGGCAGATAATTAGTTTGTAAGTACAGAGCCCATGAAGGGTCGTGGAGAGAGTCTTTTAGGCGTTCTCTCGCAACATTTTTTCTTTTTCCACTTCTTCTCAGCTATATGTCTATTTCCAAGGTTTTTTCTTGTTGGAAATATGATTGCATATTACAAAGGAACACAAATCATATTATAACACCCTTTCAAAATACGATTTCCGGGTCCAATCGCTCTGTTGAAACAAAACAGACACAACAGCCGAACATGTGAACAATTACGATCACCTGTTTCTTCAGTTAGACATCTTTTTCATCGATAAGAAAGAGGTAAAATGACAATTAAAAAAAACAACCTCAGATCTGTTCAAACAACGGGGAACGCAGCACTGCTGCATTGTAGAAATACGATGCTTGGACCGGCTAGGACCTGGAAATCATATTTTGGAAGAGAGTGACGCCACGACAGCTGGATAGTGATGTAGAGAAAAACATATTGTGAGGTAAAGCAAAACATATTGAGAAAGAAAACAACAAATACTGCGACGGAAAGCAAAACATATTCAGGGGGAATGCAAAAAAAATGTTGAGGGAACACCAAAGTGGTACCCCAAAAATATTCCTCTCCTGTAGCTAAACCGGACAACCCAGACAAATGAATCCCATTGTTTCCTCTTGTGAATTATACTTTTTGTCTGCAGAATTTCACCGGACTAAAATGAAAAAGATTTGAGTCTCCGGCTTTGTTGCATTAAAAAAAATTAAAAAAAGAATCCTCCTCGTCCTCTGATATTTATTCCAGAAGGCAGTGCACACACTCCTGATGCAGGTGTCACTGCAAAGGCTGCTCCCTGCTTCCACAATACGAGGTCAGGAGCTGTGGAGCAGAAAGCCTCCACAGACACTCTTAAGTTGGATGTGTCCACTTTCTCACCCCACCCAAATCCCATGTGTGCTTTGGAAGTGAGGAAACAGTAACATTAAAGTGAATGAAGTCAAGTGAGCCGTGCTCTTTTGTTGGTTATGAAGAGACGAGTTGTGTTAAAATGATTGAATGTCCCTATTGCTGTTGATATGCACCTTAATCGTTTAAATATGCAGGCGATCTGAGATATATTATTCAAAAGAGTGCGGGGCCATCCCAGACATCCTAGGTTATAGACCAGTGGTTTTCAAACTCTGTCCATGACGTCCCACCTCAGTAAATATCAGGCTATCTCCAGTCTCACCACTAAGACCAATGTTCAAATACAGCAGCGTAGGCCGACACTCTTCAGCTACAGACAGGAAGGCTTATTCCTAATCAGAAGATTATTTATTGTTGACTGTCTTCAGCCATGACTTCAGTTTCCGAAGGACTGCTCTAAATATTCTCCTCATGTTCCGCCCTCATGTTCTCTTCCAAATAGTTCCCATTTGAAATCACGATTACAGTGTTTTTGAACCAATCATTTTACCTCTGCTTACTTTCTACCATCACAGTTTAGCAGGCTGATATTGAAACAAGATATTACAGGGGATGCTAAACTTACTTTAAAAAACATTTCATGGATCTTAAAAGTTTAAGTATTGTCTTTTGAAATGTTGAAGTATTTTGATAGTGTTATACTAGTATACTTAGTAATTAAAGTGTAATTCTGGCGTAAAATCATCCCAGGGTCTTTTTTGGCAAATACACTCATTGAAAAAGCCATTGAAACAATTTATTTCGTGCAACAACTATTAACGGAGAAATCCGATACAGTCGCTTACATTCTGACGTGGCTAACACCGATTAGCTCGGGGTAGTACGGTGAAGGCATTCAAAGGTCTTTTTTAACCACTAATACTGCTGAAAATAACAGCAAACCTCTGCAGCAGCATGAGAAGAGTCCCTACACAGAAAACAAAGCACCAATGGGCTCCTTCCTTTGGGATTGACTTTGGTAATCCACTGTAATGGACTTTACTATGAGAGGAGCTGGTACAGGGGCCAGTAGGTAAGTCTTTAAAACCCTCTTTTAATAAACTCTGGGTTCACTAACTACGTTGTTGCTGCTTTGTTTTCTGTGTAAGGACTCTTCTCATGCTACTTCAGAGGTTTGCTGTTATTTTCAGCAGTATTAGTGGTTAAAAAAGACGTAACAGTTGACACGAATTAAATTGTCTCAATGGCTTATTTGATGTGTATTTGCCAAAAAAGATTTTACGCTGGAATTTCACTTTAATGTTTCCTTTTTTTTTTGGAGATTCTTTCTTGTACCACCAGAGAAAGCCTGAGTACCACAAGTGGTACAAGTACCACAGTTTGAGAACTAGTGACAGAGATAGACTCAAAACTATCCCTGGACTTCTGAAGTCTTCGTAAGTATAAAGGTCAAACTTACTTTGTATTATTGTACAGGTGCCATTGATTGTTTTTACGGCGAGGCAGAACCTCACATGTATCATGCAGTAACTATCTCTCCGGTACATAGTGCACCCCGATGGACAGCCGGTGAGTGTCACCCCTGCTCAGCATCACATGGATCGATCACTGCAGTCGTATCACTGTAACCCACCGCACACAGCTCAGCAGGTCCCTGGCTCTAACACGGGTGAAGAAGAAGTTAGAATATCCAATATATTTGAAGGATTTAGTGCTTGTGTTTGAGTTTAATATCATACCATAAAAATATAGTTTATCAGAATTAAGGCACACAAATAAAAACAAATAATTTTAAGAAACAAGAAAAAGATAAACAACAATCGTGTATGAGAATAAATAATACATGAGTATGCAACTTTAAAACAAAACAACCAAATCCAAATTCAGAAAATTGAGACCTCATTAATTCTGGACATATGTCTGAAAGATCTCAGTACTGCAGTGCTTCCCCACCTCAGTCACAGGCCATGCACACGTCTTTTATTTATGTTCTGGGCCTAAAAGAGAAAGAGACAGATATATTGAGTCTGTAATATATAAATAATGTTTTTTAATTTATTTACACAGTCTTTGGTTTTAAACTGGACATCATGTGGAGGACAGCTTGGAAATATGAAAGATTATGCAACATGACATTATCATGTATATTTCACAAATAAGAACAAATCACAAGTCCACTATTGAGAACAGTTGCAAAAAAGTCAAATCAAAGACCCTAAACTTTGCATGGATATAAAACATAATGCAACATTTCATGCAAGAAAGCAAAGAAATGAAAAGAAGAGCTGCCATAATAATACACACCATGTGTTTGTGTATTAGGTTTTTACATGTAGAATGTTGAATGCAGGTTGCAAAAGCCCCAAATGACCAGGGGAAATACTGACCAAATGGAAATCAGTACAATCTGTAGAAATGAAAGTTGTACTGAATCACAGTTACGCTACAACTCATTATATTTCTAATGATCTCTCTGTATGTGTAAATACAGCAGGATACCTTTATCTGTACCCTGCTCCCATTATTGTAACACAAATTGCACACACACAGCCCACAGTCAGTCGGAAGGTGTCCTCCTCCTGTCAGAGGCAGTGCACTATTGTGTTACTTTTGAACACAACACACACACACAGCACAACACCACTCTTTCAGTCCTTCTCGCTGGTCGCATGTGAGAGAGGGCCAACCTCAGGGAGGTCAGAGGTCAAGTGGTTTGACCCTGAGGTCAATTGAGTGGCGCTGGCCTCACTCCTATGGCGTTTTACACACACTCACACCCCCATATACACACACACACACACACGCACACGCACACACACACACAGACCCATCACCTTAATAGGATATGAAGAGCTGAAAATGTGTTGAAAATCTGTTGGGGTCTAATCGTCCTGCTGCCTGCTGCTTCCTCCACTGCTCTGTGTGTGTGTGTGTGTGTGTGTGTGTGTGTGTGTGTGTGTGTGTGTGTGTGTGTGTGTGTGTGTGTGTGTGTGTGTGTGTGTGTGTGTGTGTGTGTGTGTGTGTGTGTGTGCGTAACACTTCATTTTAACCCTATATAAGCTGAATATAAGCACTTAAATGCTTCACAACAAACTATGATAACATGGTAATTTCTAAACGTTTTTATGTATTTATCTATAACTGGTGTGTAAACAAAGTGATGAATGATTGACAAGATATTATAACGCAGTCTAGAATATGAACATTTATGTATTGTATTTATTAACAGTATGTATTGAGTTAATTCATTGTATGTTTTAATGAAGAACGTGGGCCTATTATGATTATATTGGTTAATGAAATACTTATTTATGAATGAATAAGTTTCCCTCTGCACGACACGTGAGCAAACTCCACCGGCTGATGAAAGGAGGGCATCTAGAGCCAAAAGTTTTTAGTATCAAATAAAAAGTATCATTTTCAAGATCTAGCCTTTGTAGCTATTAAAAAGCTAAACAATATTGTGTAAATTGTTCCTGTTATAGTTAGATTTTATATTTCCCTGTGTTTATATTGTTCATTTTTTTCTACAATCTATTGTTTCTTATTGATGCTTCTTCTGTGTTTGCTTCCACTTTGCTGCTGTAATAAGGAAGTTTTCCCTTTATGGGACTAATAAAGGAATATCTTATCTTACCGTAGCTCAGGGGTTTCAAACACATGGCCCCAGGGCCAGAAGAGGCCTGCCAAAGGGTCCAACCCGGCCCACTGGTTGAAAATGTCTTTGTCCAAAAAGACAAAAAGTGGACACAAACTGTAACACAATTTTATTTCCAAGAAGATATGGAGCAGTTTTTATTTCTCTGCAGAGGTAAATGAAGACAGTGTGCTCTGTGTGTTCACAGCATCTTTTAGTGGTCGTGAATATAATATCCTGTGCCACTATCAGACTCAAATTACAGCTGAAAACTGAGACACGCTGTTAAAATTGTACTCTTTTTTCTTCATCATCTGTTCTGTAAATAGATTGCTCATTTATTGTGGACATTTTCAGAATGTACTTCTTTAAATATGCCCTTTGATGCTAGTTTTCAGGCTCATATTTGTATTTTTCCGGTCAACTACAGTAGGTTTACATGCTTCGATCTTTAAAAAACACATTGTATTTCTCATATTGTCCATTGCTGCAGCGACCATGCAGCCCCTCTGTGTGGCAGCTCTGTCTGAGCGCCGCCCCATTTTATGGATTAAAAAGAGTGTGGTCTATACCTAGTCTGTAAAGTGACCTGAGATAACTTTTTGGCACTATAAATAAAATTGAATTGAATTGAATTGAATTAAAGGTTTACTTTAATTGTGAGCATTCTTGTTGAATGTGTTTTGTTGTGATATTTTTTACATGAGCAGGTATAATGGTTGACAAATACAAACAGTCCTCGCCGCAGAGACCCGGGCTACACTCTCTCTCTACCCCATTCCCTGTCAACCTTCAGCTATACTTTCAAATGAAGGCATAACAAGTGACATAAGGAAAGATTTTGGTTTTCTGAATTAAAGGGGCCTTCACCTAATAAGCTTTTTGTTACCCACACGAGGTTGGGTTGGCTAAATTAATGTTAGCATTATAACAACCGTTAGCTTGTAAACTGACTATTCACAATCCTGCTGTGATGCTTATGAACCTCCATCATTACGTTTTCTTCCCAGATCCTGATACGACTTTAATGTAACGTTAGATAGTTTGGGAAACTCCATCTTTGTAGCCGGCTCAATGTCGCTCTCTCTTTGCCTAGGAAACGTAAACATCACACTCAAAGCTTCTTTCTCATTGGTTGCCCTTTTGAAAGGTAACCGAGAGAGTAAAATCTGAGTGGTGTGCACCGCTACCTTGGGTGCTGCTGCTTCATTGGGTGCTAATGCTATCTGTGGTGCTAATGCTACATGGGGTGCTGCTGCAACATTGGGTGCTGCTGCTACCTTGGGTTCTGCTGCACCCCTTGGGTGCTGCTGCAACATTGGGTGCTGCTGCTACCTTGGGTTCTGCTGCACCCCTTGGGTGCTGCTGCTACCTTGGGCGCTACTTCCTCTTCCATATGGAATGAATTGGACGGCCTGAGCGGCCTGAGCATTTTTACCCATGTGTAGGTGCCATTAGGAGTAACCCTGTGCGGTGTGTCACAGTCTGATGAAACATGACATCATCCATAGCAACAGGGTCAAGCCCGCCCTATCTCTGAGCTTATCACTTCTCCCACTTCTTCAGTCAGCAGCTTTGGGAACAGGTTTGAGGAGGACACTGCTCCTGGTGGGAAGATAAAGTGCTCAGTGAATGGATCACCGCTGTATCAACAGGAATATACATGTCATCTTTGGGCTTGTGCACAAAAAGGAGGGGTTATGTTCAAGCCGATAAATATTGCTTATTAAAGTAAATTCTCACTGGGTAATTATGATCATTTTGAATTTGTGATTAAATCCTCATTGAATTTCTTGTTTTTTATTATTATTGATAGCAGCAGCAGCAGTGCATGTCTCTTTACTCTTAGTCGTAGCGGTGTGGTGTAAAGAGATTAGACCTTCCAATAAAGGTGTATGTTTATTAAATTGATTCAATGAAATAAACTATAAAGTGGATTTATTATGGATTCAATGGAAGAGGGGAATTACAATCACAGCAGATAGTACAAGCAGGCCTGGATTGAATTAACTAACTGCTCACATTGCTTTACATTAGACACACTAACACACACACACACACACACACACACACACACACACACACACACACACACAATGGACATGATGCATTCTGTGAGCACACACACACAGGCATGCAGTTCTTGCACGTAAACATGCACACATTATTCTTCCCACACGGGGACACACTGGAACACACACAGATATGAGTGCTCGTGGACACAGCGCAGGCCACCGGTGCTGTGCTCCCAATCCATAAATCATAATGTTTCAGCAAAAGCAGAATTTCATTTCCCTGCTGGCGTCTTATCAGGCTGAGGAGGGATATACAGCCCATCACCATGCTCGTTTATTATCTCTGTGAATAGGCTGTGGCAGGGATAGGGCTATAACCTGGCCAGAACTGGATTAGACTATTAACTGGAATAGCATATCAGGGCCAAGTCTATTACCTCAAGCACCAGTATCATGCTCCCCTCCCGATATTCACTATCCTGCACCAGCCGTGGCCACGCTGGGGAGTCCTTTTCATGTGTTGCATTATTATCTGTTCTCTCTCTCTGTATTGATTTGCACAGTTGAGTGCATTGTCCCTGCAAAGCCACACTGGCCCTGACCTGAAGCTTCGCCTGGTTAAAGTGCTACAGTACAGGCTGTCAGGCTCCACCACACGGGCTCATTACTGCCAGTGCCTGCTGCAAAGAGCCACCAGTTAAGTTCAGGCAACAAAAATACCCTGATAGGACCTGTGAAGTTATGACAACAAAAGGTGACGGTCGAGGTTAGACAACAAAAGTTGACGGTTAAGTTTAGACAAGAAAAGGTGACGGTCAAGTTAAGGCAACAAAAGGTGACGGTTAAGTTACGACAACAAAAGGTGAAGGTTAAGTTTAGACAACATAAGGTGACAGTTAAGTTTAGACAACAAAGGTGACAGTTAAGTTACGACAACAAAAGGTGAAGGTTAAGTTACAAAAACAAAAGGTGAATGCACTGCATTTAAACCCTTAAAATAAGCTGAAGCCAAACCAAATCAATAAAGTAGCACCCCCTTAATAATCGTTATTGCCATCCCATTCTAGCCAAATGTGTGTAATTCTCCGTCTGCCCGACAAAATAAAACGATCAGCAGGTAAAATCTACAAATCAATTCTTCAAATGGTTTAGAGGTGTGCAACCCACCAGCACTACACTCTCTGAGATGATATTATACGCTAAAAATGATTTATGATCACAACAATTTGTTAATCTTTTCCAGATTTCACCACCTGCTGACTCTGACATTAGTTAGACGTCAGTGTGCTGAGATGGAAGTCAGCAGGCAGCTAATGGGACATTTTCACAGAGCAGGACACACTTCTGTTATCAATGAATCATTTCGTTTTATTTTCACTATTTTTGATTAAGAAAATATGTATCTATATAAGTGTGTGTGTTCTCTGCGACACGTGAGGTACATCTTTAATACTTTGAGTTCATCCCATACTGTCTACCTTCTAACCATCCTTTGATGTGAAATCCATATCATGCTGTAGGAGATTATTATTTTTTGTCTTGTGGATTTAACAATAAAAAAGAGGACTTTATGTGTGAGAGTAAATCATAATGAGCTACTTCCTGAAAGTGGTAATTGGAAAAGAAGCTGGCTCTAGGAAAAGTAAGGAGGTGTGTGTTAACCAAAGAACATTTTCCCACCACTAAATAACATTTTTCTTTATTTGCTTTGTTTAAGGTGACCAGCTTTTTGTGAAAAGAATGGCAGGGATATTTCCTGGCAATATACTGTAGGCCTATCATTCAAATATCTAACGTTTTTATCTATCTCTAAGAGGGGGACAAATCCGGTCTGACCTATTTTGATAATGGAAACTGTTTAAAAAAGCAAAATGTGACTGAGACATAGGCTCTGCTGCTCAGTCTAAATGTTATTTCACTTTTAAGACACAGTTAAAAATGGGGACATTCCCTGGGACAGACCCAGACTGGGACAGGCACCCAGACATGGGGACATCTAGTCACCCTGGCTTTTGTTTCCCAGAGTGAGATGAGTGGAGTAAGACCTAGGGGTGTGCACCTGTCCCTTATGAGACCATCCGATACCTATCTAGACACATGGGCTATGACACGATTCAGGGACGAGTCATTTTGATATAGAACGATTCAGTGTGAGTCCATTCAGTCTGATAGATACAGTTAATATTTGTATAATGGAAACACGTTCATTTTCTATTCTAAGCTAAAATCAGTCGGGGAACAATACATTTTTATATATAACTATAAAGTTACGCAAGAAAATTTAACTGTGGGCTTGACTTTTACCTGTTCGGATACTTGGTGCACATTCCAAGAGGAGATGACTTTGGCTCTGCAGTGTGTCTTGCTGCAGCCGCGTGCCAACACATTCGTCCATTAATTCATCTTCAACCGCTTGTCCCTGTCGGGGTCGCGGGGGGCTGGAGCCGAGCTGTTTTGAAATATAAAAGAATCGTGTGTGTGTCCCCTGGCCACCTGGCCACCATGTTTAAAAGCGATAGCTTGGCATCACAAATCACCTGTACATTTATCGAGTGGTAGTTTTTGCGATTGATGAATGCGTAATCACTCATGGATGGTGCCTTCAGACGCACATGAGTACAATCAATTGCTCCAACCACAATTTTTAGTTTTTTTTATACGTTTTAGGAATCCGTTTTGATCCGTTCTTAATATGTGACTGCTTATGCTTAATGACAGCGGAGGTTTGTGAGATTTGATCGTAGCTCCCGCTCACGTCCAAATTGATAAATGCCAAAGTAAAAAGGCCATTGTGTTTATGACTTTTCCAACAGACAGGTGACAAAAAGACTTAGCCTACTGTGAGAACTAACACAGTTACATGTTTACCACGTGACCAAAGACTTCAACTCCACTGTCAGGTGGAAGGTTTTATGTTACCTGAAGGCCACCATACTAGATGGTAGATGCTAGAATGTCATCAACGAAAGTCAACACGAGCGTACTGCACAGCTGTCAACACACAGAGGCTTATCCGAACCCTGGTACAAGGAGACGCTGAAGTGAAGAAATATGAGGCCAGTATATTCTGTGCATGAAGCAGCATGTAACATGGTGACTAGCATCTGCCCTAAATCCTACACACAGCTCCTTCAATACATCTGTGGTTTGGACCAGCTGAGGGCCAGTGTTGTTACTGTTCTGTGACCTCTGCACTTACTTTACTCTGCGACTGTCAAGTGTACAGAGAGCTGAGCCTACAGGACCACTGTAAATGACTCGGCATGTGTTGGAATAGGACAAATATTCTTTAACAGGAATCAGTGCTAATGTTTGCAAGCAAGGCTATCTAGCTTCCTTTAGAATGAGTTTAATACTAAAAAGAAGATACCCTCTTAATCTGGTTAACTCCAGACAAACGGATATTTTTTTCCATAGGGAAATCTTTAGGGACTTCAGAGAAGGGCAAACATATCAGCATTTTAAATGTCATATTTAACTTGTTTCAATTCATGATAATTATCCTTTTTAATTCTAATTTTAGCCTGATTTTCTATCAAGTTTGCTTCAGAAATGACAGTGTAATTGAAAAAGGCTTCCAGCTCTCTGCTCACTCGATGGTGAGGACTTCATGAGGTCCGGAGCTGAAGTCTGGAGCTGTGTGTTAATGTAGTAAGTGATGGGTAAATCAGCCAATCAAATGTGTCTATTGTAGTGGGTGGGACAAAAAGAAACATAGCCTGACATCTTCCAGAAGTCCACGGACATGTCGCCGGGTCAGTGAGCAGGGACAGGTAAATCAGTAGGCTACAGCTGCTACAGGAGAAGACAACAGCTCTGCGGCTAGCTTGATAGCAACCAATCTCACGTTCACACTGCAGTTCCAAGTGACCTGAATCTGATTTCTCCCCTCATATGTGACCCATATCTGATTTACTTTGGACAGTGTGAACAGCACAAGTCCCATTGAATCTGACATTTTCCAATCAGAATCAGACCTCTTTTAAATGTTCTTCTGAATCACAATCATAATAATATTTATGTGAACACAATCTGAACAGCCAGGTCACATTTCATGACATCATTCTGACCCAGGCTGCTATGTTTTGTAAATGAATGACAAATATTTAGTTATTAATATATAGTTATTTTAGCAGTTTTGTCAGTGTAGAATTAAGCCATAAAGTCCTACCATTCCAGTTACTGTTGCCATGTTCTCTTCAATAAACACCATTGTGGTGTGATGTCATCAATGATCAACTGTGCATGCAGGTCACTTCAGGAGCGTGAGCTGTTCACACAGACAGGCCACATTTAAAGACCAATGTGAACAGACAAACGACAAATCCGATTTGTGCGTTAAGACCTGCAGTGTGAACAGAGCCTTTGACACAGTGGTGAAACGGTGGAACTATGAGGTCAGTCATGTGAGGCCCTCTGGTCCAAAAAAGCCTTTTCCCCAGGGACCTACATGTTGAAAGAGATGTCTGTAAATCAGCAGAATCATTTTTTCAAGCATCAGAACCCCTGCGAAAAGAGTTGTTTCACTATCAGAATTCCATCTATTCAGTCTGGAAGAGCCGCATGTTTAAATTATTTGATCCCCATTCAAGTTAGTGGAGCGCTGAACAGCAAGTAGCCAGCTGGCCTCGTACACCACTGAGCAGCTTTTATAGAAACATACCGGGCCCCGCCTCCAACACTCTATCCAGTTTCTCTTCATTCATCCATATTCAGTATGAAGTGGAGCAATGTTTACAGCCAGCAAAACCTGTTTGAATGTTCATGTTGGTTTAGTTTTAAACAGACTTCTAAAATATAAGAGTTCAGTCATTCCCAGGAGGTGGGTTGCAGGAATTGTTATTTGGGTCACCAAATACATTTTTAGGGTTGAAATTGTCTTTTATTCCAGATGTTATTGTTGTTGTTGATAGATACACAGTGGTATCAATTTTACATACAGCTAACACTTTCACTCTCTCTTCTTTAATAGGCTACATCAAATGAGAAGATGGTTTTATTGTAAAATGAAATAAAATCGACTTGATTTGAACTGTTACTCATGGGCTGAGGCCAAATGGATGTTACAGTAAACTGAAGTAAACTGCAGTCAAGTCGACAGTCAACCCACTTGTGAGAATATTCACGATTATCCTGACAATGGAAATTTACCAAAGTCAACTAACTTTTTCCAGCAACAAAACCATTATTGTCCCGTCCCTAATATGTATATTATTCCACTGATGTAAAGGAAAAAATGAGAATGCACTTCTTGTCTCATGCATGTGTCTCTATATTGTTTTACTGATGAGAGAAAATACAAGTGAGAGCCTGTTCACTCTGCCTGAATGCTCTACTTGGCCTCATGTATTGGTGTTTAACATGTCTATAGGCTCTGATTTCAATAACACGTGCATAAAACAAAGATTGGTTTGATCAAACGGGTATCTCGTCCAAATGGTTGTTTTACCTATTTAAGATAATATAAGGGGGAAAAAGCATTAATGCACAAATGAGCTGTTTCTGCTGCTTACTGTGGTTTGTGGGTCACCAGAAAAAAGGTTTGGGGAGCACTGCTTTAGTTCATTAGAAATATTGCATATGAACATGAAGTGTGATGGAAAGGAGAGGTGTTATGGGCCCGTGTTGAGCTAACCTGCATGTACAGGTTCTGACTGACTGACTGCTCATCAGACTAAGAGGAGGAGACATCTGTGGCTCTGACAGCTGATTGGCTGTCAGAGGCTGCCTGGGATGCAGCCATGCGTTGGATTGGCTGCACGCTTCTCAGTCAAAGTGACATGCTAATGTCATTGAAGTAGACAGTGATAATGTCATTCCAGGTAGATAATGTGTTTTGACTAGGCTGAGATGGGGATGATCACAGTGATAATGAATCATGCAGCACAATAAAACTGCAGTTGGAGCACATGATCAACACTGACACCTCACCGATGAATATCTTTATTATTTTCTACTTTAATTTAACATTTTCCTCTAATTTGTCTCCTCTAATCTAACCTTTATTTAAGCAGGCAGGCATTTAAGAACACACAGTGATTCAGAATGACAGCCAGCCTGTTCAATTACAGCTGCAGATCTGACAGCTACAATTACATCTTATTGTAATTCTATGTAAAGGAGATGCAGTGTTCCTGGGTGTAGTGGTTCATTCTGTGATTTCAATTAGAACTCTCCACAAAACCACCATTTTTACACGTTCTGAAAGGAAATGCACATATCTTAAAACGACGACGTTATTGGATCCGAGAGCATAGATATCTTTTAAACAAAGAGCAAAACAGATTTACAGAAAAGGTGTAATGTTGTGGTACCAGAACTCTCATCAGGTAAATAGTGTTGCTGTGTGACAGCATAGATCACAGTTCTATATCCTGGTCTTATGTCGGAGCCCGGGTCACCGTTGTGAACAGAAGATTTACTCACTCTGACTCCTTATCTTTTCAGCGACACTTCAAATATGACTCAAGCCTGAACTTACGTCATTTTGACAAAACAGCGTGACATTTTTTACAGTGTTGAACCGTAGCAGCAATTCTAGATCGATCAAAATTCACCAGTTGGGTTTTAAAATAATCCTTTACTTTTCCACTCAGTGCTGTTCTCCAGTGACACGAGCATCACGACCCCTTCAGTAGCACTTGTGTCATGGCCGTAACCAAACATTTACATTATGTTCAAAGTTGTACTCTGTAAGAGTTCAATCTAATTAATTGCTTTTTAAGTAAATATCTATCCCAGAGTGAGTTCAAACAATGGTAATTGATCATGTGACCCACTATTGAAAACACTTGTTGTCTTTTTGCTGAGTATTCACATCTGTGTGTCTGTGGAGACATTCACTCTCTAGATGGAAATAAGTCTCCATGTTAGTGACTCTGCTGACAGAGGTCGGTCTGTCGGCCCAGACCATCACCAACAGTTATGCTGCTTTTACTTGTAATCAGAAATTCCAACTTCTGAGTCAGGCTTGCAGTAAAGTAGAGTAATAGGAACATGTGTATGTATGGATTTAAGAGGGGAACATATAGGGGTCAGACTGGTATTGGGGGGGTGAATGTGTTTCAATAAAGTTTACAAAAGAGTGAAAAAAAATCAACACACATAGTGACCATGAGCGTGACAAGATGGAGGCTCTGAAAGAACAGACTCACCTGCAGTTACTTCTTACTGCCAAAGAGGCCGCTGGAAACAAGGGATCACAAATCTATCTCAACTTCTACTGATAAATGAAGACCGCCATATCAGGTTTGATATTTGGCGTTTGTTCCATCTTTGAACAGAGCTTTAAAACGAGGGGTTACCACCGGGTCACTTAAAGCTTCCTGGAGCAGAGCTAAACACAGTGATCCATCTGAAATAGTCATTCAAAATGATATTTTTCTAAGGTCGGGGAGATATGTTGATCTCATTTAATTTTATAGATTTTTTTTAGTTATTGCACAATTTGAGAAATGTCCACATTGTAAAAATGTTTAAATGTGAAGTGTTACAATGTTCAAAAAGGGTTCTTTTCATTAAAAACTAGCATATGATAGTCGGCTTTAGCTGTGTTGAGTCACAAGAGTCACGCAGTTTAAGGCAGGGACACACCAGGCCTGCGGTTGGCAGCGGGTCCAAGTCTGGCTGCCAGTCAGCATCCATCGCCCTGCTTTTTATGTTGTGTCCCGCACTATTGGCTTTGTTGGCTCTCATGGGCTTTGCTTGAGATTGTCAGCTCAGTCAAGTGAAACAGAAGTGAGGAAAGTGAAGAAACGGCTAAAGTCAAGAGGCTGTGCGAGGGAAAACAAACTTGTATCAGGTCGGATCATTTATTTATCCATTGAGCTCTTAAATATAATTTATTCTTTCGACATGAGGTTGTGTTGTTAATGTGCTAACTGGCTAATTATGGTTTCCCTTTTTGAAGGATAAAGACAGAGTATTGCCGCCTGCCCGTACGGAGTTATTTCCTCTCACGCAGGCGCTGAACGGACGTGCTAGTTGGCCATCTTTGTTGAACTTTATCTCTTTTAGCATAAGTTATAAGATCGATAGAGAAATTTGCTCTTGCCTTTCTCAGTTCATTTATAACTTTATTATGAAAAGTCCTCCTATAATGAGCTAATTGTGATTTAAGCGCAGTTTTCAAGCCATGGTTCCTCTGTTTCATTAAAATTCCACAGTCGTTCATTGAACCACGGTAAGTTCTGTTTTGTCTTTTTGTGTGTGATGTTTTTACTGTGGTCATTAAGCTGAAGCAACCTCTCACTCCAGGCTGCTTGTTAAACTGATGAGTCTCTTTGAACACATCTTTACTTTCTTGCTGGTAAATGAATGTGTGTTTGTGAAATGGGTTAGGGTAAGGTCAAAGTCAAATTCTGATCTGATAGCTGGTTAGTAAACTGAATGATTTGGTTATTCTTTCTGGTCTGTTGCTGTATATGGAATCTATCTGAGTTTGAGATGATGGAGTGGTTCCAGTGGGGCTAATGACACCTGAATTTGGGAAAAAAAAGTGCAAACTCATTTCCAGGTCTTAGGACTCATTCCTGCAGCAAACTACATGAAATGAATAATATGCCTGCAACTAACAATATTCTTTATTGATTTGTCTGTCTATAAAATTTCAGATTGTGAAAAGTGTCCGTTGTAATTTCCCACAGCCCATGGTGATGTGTGATGGATTTTATTCAAATTTCATTCAAAGGAAAGGTGACTAAAACTACTCATTGATTATCAAAGTAGTGACCCATTCATTGAGTGTTGGCTGATTGTTTCAGCTCTAGAACCTACTCTGAATGTTTGTCCTATAAAGCACTGAGCAGGCTATACTTTCTTTTCTCAAAGGTCCTTGAAGATGCATAGTTTACACAATGGTCCACACAGCATCATGGCCTCAGAGCTGATATGGGCAGTGTTTGAGATTAAAGCTGCTCCCATAATAGCTCCTTCTAACTGCATTATACAGCTGTCCCGTGGAAACCTCACAGCTTCACCGCTACTTCTCCGAGTGTGTTCTGCTCTGAACTCTGCCGTCTCTTGAACAACAGCACAGCCGCCGGGCTTCTCCTCACATCTGCAGCAGTTACAGGGCTGTGATGAGACGAGGCCAGAGAGGCTGTGGCGACAGGCCGCCGCGTGCAGCCGCTCCCATTCAGATGCAGATCTGTGCTCATTAATTCTCATGTTAAAGGGAATTAAACAATATTCTGGATAAAAGAGCGCGCTGGTGGGAGCGTCTTTAATATGTAGCCCAGATAAAAGGAGGAGTGTGTTCCTCTGTGACGGACATGCATTTATTCACATTCCCCCAGCCAATTTCATTTCAATGTAAGATGAGGAGCCGAGGTTAGGGAACGCACAGAGGAGAGTTAGCTAATAGAAAACAATGACCGGTGTTTTATTCTCAAGAGGCTATTCTGCCGCTGTCAGCGCTCTCTCTCCCCCGCTGCACAATGCACAGAGACAAAGAGAGAGCAGCGAGGCCAAGTGCCTCTTCTAAAACACACAGCAGCTTATTAACCCCAACATGCACACACACGCACACACACAGAGCGCAGCGGCGGGCTGCAAAGCGATATCAGGCAGTAATATATTGAGGTTATATTCAGGTTGTAATGGTGTTATTAAAGCAACAAGCTCAGGCTGAATAGAGAGAAAATCCTATTAAAATAATTACAGAGGCTTATGTGTGTGCGTGTGTATGTGTGTGTGTGTGTGTGTGTGTGTGTGCGCGTGTGCGTGTGCGTGTGTGTGTGTGTGTCCTTGACTTACTAATGTGTAGTAATTGAGTCTACTAATAGTGATTGCCAGCTAATTTTATTGCTGCTTTTCGTCAGCCTCTGGCTTAATTAGAATGTATTGCTGCTACCAGACCTCTTAAGAAATAATTATCGCTACATGTAATTATGCAGTGACATCATTACAAAAATAATAGTCCGACTGAAGAGCACTTCAAATGGAATTATTTAAATTGGAGTTAAACTTCCTTTTTAGTAAAGAAATATGTTATAAGTCCATCATTGTCAGTGGTTATCCTTATTTCTTTCAAATGATACATCAAATGTATTAGTGCAATAAATGATAGATTAGTACAACGTATCCTGTGTGGACACATGTTAGAGGGTATTGTTCTGTTAAAGTGTGCAGGGAAGGCAGAAAAGATGTGAAAAGAGAAAGAATTACAATCAGGGCGGACTTCATTCTGAGTGAATGAATATACTTTGTGCACAAAAGGATGAGACGTATGAACAGTCTTTGGTGATTAGACCTCACTGGGATGTCATATATCTTAAGGGGACGGTGAAGCCGTAAGCAGAACAAAAAAGAAGCCTTGTGTCGACACTGCTGCTGGTGGTGGTGGTGGTGGGGAGATGATGAGAGGATGCTGAAGATCTGGGTGGGATGGGCGGCAGTAGCTCAGTCCATAGGTGACTTGGCTGGGAACCGTAGGGTCGCTGGTTCAAGTGTGGACCATGTATGGAGCGTGGACTGGTGGCTGGAGAGGTGCCAGTTCATCTCCTGGGCACTGCCAAGGTGCTGATGAGCAAGGCACCGAACTCCCAACTGCTCGGGGCGCTGGTCACTGGCAGCCCACTCGCTCTAACATCTCTCCTTAATTGCATGTATAGTTCCTGTTTGTTCATGTGTGTATTTCGGGCCTGTGTGTGTAACATGTATAAGAGTGAAAAAATTAAATTTCCCTGTGCGGGATAAATAAAGTAATTCTTCTTCTTCTTAAGAAGAGGATGATGATGAACACCTGGGCATTGGGTATGATGACTGAAGGAGCGCCGCCATGATTTTAGCTTAAAATGACAACTGAGCATAGAGGAGAACACATCTAAAGTTTGACAGCAGCAACGTAATGGAGATTGTGCTATCATCTGATTGGTTTAACTGAAAGAGTGAACACCCATGATCATTAGGGAAGCGGAGGGGAGAGAGAGAGATTTACATATATTTAAAGGCATCAATAAATGACTTTCCTTCTTCACAACATAAACTCCAATATGTCACAGCCAGACAGGACTGAACATCATTGATCCTCCATTACTGAGCAGATGATTTGATAATTTTAACACCACACTGTCACTAAATTATGAAGAAAGTCCACCCACACTCTGGCTTTCACTAAAGCCACAAAAGAGGATCTGACTCATGACAAGAATTTATTTTTTTCTACTTATATATAGCCAGCTTTGCCTTTTCTACCACTAAATTAAAGGTTGAATACGGAGAATGAGCAGTCTCCATCTAGTGTCTCAAGATCATAGAAAAAAAAAATTGCAGCATTTGGTTTGCCAGGTTGGTCAGACTTGACCCAGTAGCCTACAGGAGACCGGAGTCTGTTTGAGCCTGTTCGATCCCGTCCCCTCCACAAAATCACACCATAAAAACAAGGATTAGAGGAGTTTGACTGACAGTTAGAATTAGCGTTAGCGTTAGCGTTAGTCGTTAGCGTTAGCCGTTCCAGCTAAGTAAAGATGAAAGTGATGTTAGCGATCAAGGGTAGTAATCAAACGTAGCCATTTGGGCGTGCATTTTAATGGCGTTTCTCTCCTTTCTCTCAGTCCATGGAGTGAATGCTTGGCCTATATTGACTCTGGTTTTTGCCCATCTCCGCTCACTCAGCTGCTGGGACAAATAAAGCCCCCTTCACTGAGGCTCTGAAGCAGCTGCAGGATTGTCAAACTCCATTTCACCCAGTGCGAGCCTACAATAGCTGCACCTGACAACAGACAACCCAGGCAACCAGCAACACCCAACGATATTGGCTGCTACCATGGAAACACAACGGGACAGAAAGTCATTGTTGAACCCCTCAAACAAAATTAAATATTAATTCAGACTAAATATATATTGTTTTATGGACAAGCAATACTTTCATTCTATACCTCGCAGAACGCCCCGTGTGTGTATTTTTTTTTTTTTAGTATATTTTTTAAAAAAGGATCTACAGATTTATCCTTTAAGCAGTTGCCATTTTCTGCCCTTCTCTTGCTCTACCCAGCACCAAACATGAACGTAAACGGTTATCGTGGTTATTACAGTCACCCTTCCTCAATAAAAAATACAACAGTTGAAGAAAGGATTGAAGCCTTTGACTTGGACAGAAAGAACATTTATAGGAGACAGTTGGGTTCATTTTTGCTACAGAGACATTGACAGCTAAAGCCCCGAGCAAAATCCTCCGTTCATCATCTCTTATTTAAGGGAGACTTATAAAGAGAGAGAGAGAGAGAGAGAGAGAGAGAGAGAGAGAGAGAGAGAGAGAGAGAGAGAGAGAGAGAGAGAACTGTGAATGAAGGAAGCATAAAGAGAGTTGTCCTGATGTCTGTCTCTCCGTAGCATCTGACCTCCCTGCACTTTCTGTAGCACTCAGCTACAAGCCCATGGGTTCCTCCTGAAGACATACTGTATGTACAGTATAGTTTCATCTTAAACAAGTCTCAGTAATTCCCCCAAACAGCTGGTCACAGTAGCTGTTACCAAACGTTCCTCATTTGGTGGGGACTATATTCAGCAGCGCATTCATCCACATTAGGTGCTCCACAGGGGACTGAGTCTAAACTACAGTGTTCAGTGTCTATTTATTGATTCAAGATGTTTATTGACACTCTGATTCTACAGTACACGTGAAATAAATACTGCGAGGCTCAGTTAAATAAATGAATAAATGAACAGTAAGTAGTAGAAGTAAGGGACATATACAATAGAATAAAGGAAAAAAGTATATATAACAAAACATAAATATAGAATAAAATGAAATAGAATAAAGTATAAGAAGCCTATATATAAATGTTATTATTATTTATCTAATTTAATCCATACATTCATGATAACCACAGAGGGGCACAGGGGAAGAAGATATGAGGCTCTGAAAAACAACTTAGAATTTGATTTAGATTCTGCTAATGTCATATCAGAAATATATTTTTTAAGTCCTGTCATATAGGCCGCCCTCACTGCATGATAATATTGTATGATTCCACATATTGTATGAAAGCAACAGTTCAAGTTTATTTATACAGCCCAAAATTGCATTACATGCCCCAATGGGCTTCACAAACACACTTAAGGATTGAAGCGAGCGACCACTACCAAGCCAGGAAGAGTGCTGTAAAAACAATTAGAAGCAGTGTGTTGAATGCATACAAACAAATGAAGAGTGGGTGTATTGTGTTATTTTTTTTTTTTTTTTTTTTAAATATAGCTTTTAATAAAGATTCTACATATTCAACCTTTAATGAATAGTGTTCTTTTAATGGAGTAGAGTGGAGCTGATCAGCAACATGACATGGTTATAATAGTTTCCTCCAGTTGTATTCTCTGTCTCTGCTCTGTCATCTCTTCACTGATCCCTGCACTGCTCAATCCACCATCAGCTGGCATGTTTGCATCGTCTCTTTTAATTCATCTGCCAGTACAAACAAGCTCAGTTAAAGCTGCATTCATTGATTTATTTGATTTTTATTTTGTTGAGATTGACACAAACTCACCATTTGCTGTTTATTATATTTTATTATTAGTGCATATTCTTCCTGCTCTGTAAAAATTGTTAAATTGGAACTACATATCAAATTAGTGTATACATTTAATTCAATTACTGCAGCGTAATTTAATTTAATTAATGTAGCATAATTAGATGTAATTAATGTAGTGTGACCTCTTAAATGTAGCAAGGGAGTTCCCCAAGCAGCTGTCTGAGCGGCCACTGCTACAGCTGAGGGTCTTTAAAGCAGCATTATGATTTTTATTTATTCTTTTATTTATTTGATATGGCATGAGAGCATCGGGAGTGGACCAAACAGTAAAGTCGTGGGCAAAAGTGAGTTATTGATACATAAACATAGTAATTATAATATCTACAAGAATACATGAAATCTGATTCTCACTTTGTCCCAGTCCACAGAAACATTAGAACAGTTTAAATTTGTGTTCACTGTTTCTTTCTGTATTACTAAGTGTCCCTTTCATTTCCTTATAATATTCATATTCATTCAAGATTCAAGATTCAAGAAGCTTTATTCATCCCGAGGGAAATTATTTTGCAACAGTTTCAATACAAAGGCGGAAAAGGATCAGAGTAACAATAAACATAAACATAAATCAAATCAAAATAAAGCTAACGTCAGATAAATCAAGCAATGAACCAAATAGACATGTGCAATAGACATCATGGTTAAGCGTAGGTATATACAATATACAACAATACGCACTGTTCTGTTTAGCAGCAGATTGAAATAAAATAAGTACAAACTAGATAAGTGAGAAGGAGCGAGAAGTTATAGGTGTTAAAAATGTTAAAAATGTAGCAGCATGTCCTACAGAACTAAGTGACAGTATGGCACAGTGGAGTGTAGCAGCATTTCGTACTTAAGTCAGTTACAGTAAACCACAGTGAAATGTAGCAGCATGTCCTAAAGTGTGTATCAGCAGATAGTTACAGTAAACCATTAATAAATAAATAAAGTGATGTAGTGTAAAGTGTAGCAGCAGTAAGTTACAGTACCACAAATAAGTGATGTAGTGGTGGTATAAAGTGACAGTGTAGTATAGCAGCATTACTTACTGATATAGTGACAGTACAACTGAATAAAGTACAACTGAATAAAGTGGTGCAGTGATGGTATAAAGTGACAAAGTGACATTTTCAGGATACAGTGTCTCCCCTGTTCCTTACCTGACTGGGGGGAGATGAATTATAAAGTTTGATGGCCGCCGGAAGAAAAGACTTCCTCCGGCGTTCAGTATTACACCGGGGGAGAATGAGTCTATGGCTGAATGTGCTTCAGCAGATGGTGGAGAGGGTGAGAGTTATTGTCCAGGATGCTGTGCAGTTTAGACAGCATCCGCCTCTCAGACACCGCCACCAAAGAGTCCAGTTTGACCCCCAGGACGGAGCCAGCCTTCCTGATGATCTTACTGATCCTCTTTGCGTCTGCTGCCTTCAGTCTGCTGCCCCAGCACACAACAGCAAAGAAGATGGCACTGGCTACCACTGACTGGTAGAACATCCTCAGCATGGTGTTACATACGTTGAATGACCGGAGCCTCCTCAGGAAATAGAGACGACTCTGGCCCTTCTTGTAAACAGCCTCAGTGTTCTTGGAAAAGTCCAGTTTGTTGTCCAGGTATACTCCAAGATATTTGTAATCCTGGACAACATCCACAGTCACGCCGTTGATGGAGATGGGTGTGGGGGCAGATTTACTCCTGCGGAAATCCACCACTAGCTCCTTAGTCTTGGTGGCGTTTAGAATCAGGTGATTAGCTGCACACCAGTCGACAAAGGAGTCCACAACGCCCCTGTACTCCTCCTCCTTCCCCTCACTGACACAGCCAACAATTGCAGAATCGTGGTGTACAGGGTGAACAGAAATGGGGAAAGAACAGTACCCTGTGGAGCTCCAGTGCTGCAGACAACGGTGTCAGACACTCCGTCCTGCAGTCTGACATACTGTGGTCGACCCATCAAGTAATCCGTAATCCAGGAAACCAGGGGAGGGTCCACCTGCATCGCCGTCAGCTTCCGTCCCAGCAGAGCAGGCCGGATGGTGTTGAACGCACTTGAGAAGTCCATGAACAAGATTCTCACTGTGGTCCCCGCTCTGTCCAGGTGGGCGCAGGCACGTTTGAGCAGGAAGATGATAGCATCCTCCACTCCTAGTCTCGGCTGGTAGGCAAACTGTAGAGGGTCCAGTGATGAGCTGACCAGGGGCCGAAGTAGTGAAAGAACCAGCCTCTCCAGGGACTTCATCAGGTGCGACGTCAGCGCCACCGGTCTGTAGTCTTCGGAGGTACTGGGACGCACCTTCTTTGGTACTGGTACCAGGCAGGATGGCTTCCACAGCACAGGGACCTTCTCGAGACTCAGGCTGAGGTTGTAGATGTACTGCAGGACTCCACACAGCTGGATCGCACATGTTTTGAGGACCCTCGGGCTGACACCGTCGGGACCCGCTGCCTTGCCTGGGCGGAGTCTGCACAGCTCCTTCCTCACCTGCTCTGCAGTGAAGGTCTGTCTGCTGTGTGTATTGGTGGGGGTGGAGAGAGGTGATGGCGGGGGGGAGGGGACAGGTAGTGCAAAATCAGGAAGGAATTGAGGTGGAGGTGTCAGCAGGGTTGGAGGTCGGAGGTGGGTGGTTGTAGAGGAGCCGTGGGGAGGTGGTCCAGAGCCCTTTCATCAAATCTGTTGAAGAACAGATTTAGCTCATTGGCACGTTCAGTACCACCTCCTACCGTCTGGCTACCAGATGGTTCGTAGCCAGTGATGCTCCTCATGCCGCTCCACACGTGCTTTAAGTTGTTCTGCTGGAGTTTGTGCTCCAGCTTCCTCCTGTAGGTGTCTTTGCCCTGTTGGATCCTCTCCTTCAGCTCCCTCTGGACCTGCCTCATCTGCTCTCTGTCCCCTTCTCTGAAGGCCCTCTTCTTCGCATTCAGCAGGACCTTGATGTCTCTGGTGACCCACGGCTTGTTATTTGGGAAACAGCGTACAGTCTCTGTAGGAACAACGCTGTCCACACAGAAATTGATGTACCCTGTTATGCAGTCCGTGAGATCATCAAGGTCCTCCCCATGTGAATTACAGAGCAAATCCCAGTCTGTGAGTTCAAAGCATCATGAATAATTTAACATGCACATGTAGTTTTAGCTCTGTTAAAGAGGGGTGGAGGTGGGTCCAAATTCTTTGACACATTTAAGCATTAAAAAATGTATTTGAACGTAACGCAATAGTTACTTTCCATAGTAACTTGTTACTTTTGTCATTTGTAACTCAGTAACTAATTCAGTTACTTTTTGGGAAAAGTAACCAGTAACTACTTTTTTAAAGTAACGTGCACAAAACTGCTGACAGTTGGCTACACAGATCCTGGACTAGACAGCAGACTTTCTTACTAATCATATTTATCATTATATGATCAAGTGACACGTTTGGTACAGGTGCTGACCTGTCTCTTCAGGCAGCGGATCTCCGGTAGATCAAACCCGGGACACGCTTCACTCTGTAGTGACTGCTGTCTTGTTCTACTTCTTCTTTTTCTGGATTTCTGACGGACCAGATGTCTAAGCTGCCATTGCTGCCATTCACAGGTCACAGTTATATCCATTATTTTATTATATCCATAGGAACAGACCGGTTTCCCTGATGCAGTCAACGACTGCAACAATGGCGTCTTTGGTGATCCCCTGGATGGTGTCACGTAGAACTTGTTGACGCTTAACGCAATCTCAACACTGATTGGCTGGCGCGCCACATTGTCGCGCAACACACCTCGAAAGTTCAACATTTTCAACTCGCCCGTTGGACGCGTTTGAAAGCGACATCGCGTCCATTTGGTTTCGCAAAAAGCACCTAACTTTCCGCGCGTCTTGAAGTCGTGTCTGTACCATTGACTTTGGATGTAATCCTGTTGCATTTGTCGCGTATGTCGCCCCCTTTATGGCCCCAGGCTTGGACCTGCTCTTACCTAATATTAGAATCTTCCTGTGGTCTCATTTGATCTGCTCTAGTTTGCTGTATTCCCTCGGCTCTGTTGTAATGAAAAGATTTCTGGGTTTTTTCCTTCACTTTAGCAGAGCATTCCGACACTTTCTAATTTAGAGGATATTTGAGAAAATTGTTCCATTCCAACCTGCTGCCTGCTTGTTGTAACAGTGTGTGTGTATGTGTGTGTGTGTGTGTGTGTGTGTGTGTGTGTGTGTGTGTGTGTGTGTGTGTGTGTGTGTGTGTGTGTGTGTGTGTGTGTGTGTGTGTGTGTGTGTGTTTGTGTCTTTGAGCTTGGTGTGCAGATGGTGTAGCAAAGAGGAGACAAATGTGTGTATTTCAGCAGCTAAATTCTGTGTATGCGTGTGCATGCGTAACAATGTGTGTGTGTGTGTGTGTGTGTGTGTGTGTGTGTGTGTGTGTGTGTGTGTGTGTGTGTGTGTGTGTGTGTGTGTGTGTGTGTGTGTGTGTGTGTGTGTGTGTGTGTGTGTGTGTGTGTGCGTGCTGATAGACATCAGGAAGCTAGATAGCTGAAGGCTGAAGGCATTAAGAGAGAAGAGGAGGACATTAATCTGAAGAAAATTAAAATCTGGAGCGGTGCGTTTAGGATGGGGAGCGACCGCCACTTCTGATAAGAAGTGGTTAAGGAGAGCACAGATTTAGATAAATGGGCAGGAGAGGAGAGGAGAGGAGAGGAGAGGAGAGGAGAGTGCTAAGGAAAAGTAAATTAAGAGGATAGTTCAGGAATAGAGGGATGGTTGAGAAGAGGAAGAGATGTGAGAGAGGGAAGAATGAGGGGAGAAGTGAGGAGGAACAAAGGGACTGGATGGGTAAACAGAGACCAGAGGAGTCCAACAAAATGCCAGAGTGTGCTGCTAACATGGCCTGTGTGCTGTGTGTGTGTGTGTGTGTGTGTGTGTGTGTGTGTGTGTGTGTGTGTGTGTGTGTGTGTGTGTGTGTGTGTGTGTGTGTGTGTGTGTTATGCAGCACATGTAGATAGCAGTGGCTCTGTGGTCCTGAGCATCAATAACATCAGGTTATCTGGAGTATGGTCTGGTCACACACACACACACACACACACACACACACACACACACACATAGGAGTGAGTGATAGCGGTGCCACAGAGGTGGCTGTCTGAGGTTAGCAAAGCTGTGCTAAACAGAATGTTGTAGATTTAAGAGTGTGGCCAGTAGACAAGATGTGGAGCAGATTTGCCTGCAGCCTGTGCTGCCCGCTGACACACTACACAACCTTTACACGGACAACATCAGGCTGTGCACTGATATGGAACTGTTTCTGCATCTATTTTTCATCTTCATTCATTGTGTCATTAGATTATTTTTGCACTGATTTTTCTCTTTATTTATGCTTTCATTTGTGTAGTTTCACATTTGAAATGTGATGCTGCTTCTTCTGGTGATACAGAATCATAATTAATGGGGACCTCCCCCCAAACAGGAACATTAAAAAGACAATTTGATAGTTTTTATAAATAAACCATGTTGGAACGTAAAATGATAATTATATACAAATGGAAATGTCTATAAAATGTCAAAGAAATCCACCAGGTTTTGAAACTCATCAATATTTAATTCTCAAATATTTCTAAAGTCTGACCAATCATTTTATTTGGTGTGAATAAAATGATTTGCTGAGCTTGCGAGTTGCGCGACTCTCTGCAGAGCGACAGAGCGCTGAAGTGATCTGTGAGAGATAGCACGGAACGACGAAGAACTGATACGTCAAGAGCCAAGACATGAGTCAACATTAACCCTTTATTCCATCGATGGTGGAGGCTAATGCTAAAGTTAAATTCAGAGCTAAAAAGAGATGAGTCAGGTATCAGTTACTATAGTTCTGTAATAATATGGTATTTGTGCAAGAAGATTAGTGTTGGTGTCAGTGCTAATGTCAGCGCTAGTGTAAACAAACCAGCCGTTTCACTTGCACTGCTCACTTTCTCAGCACACGTGTCGGGGGAGGAGGGAGCGTCAGAGGTCAGGCGGGAGGAAGAGGGTGGGACTTTGGAGGGAGGCTGAGCTGTTCATGTTCACATATTTACTAAGTGCTGCGCAACATACCAGAAAAGTAAGAACTGCTTAAATATTCAGCTTATATAAATGTACATTATATGTCTGACATTCTAGATTTTAAGTGATGTGAAAAATCCCTGCATTAAAACTGTTTTCCACATGTGTCCATTTCAATATGCTCCTCTGTACCGTATCCGTACACACACACTCATTTCAAAAACAATGTTGGACGAAATACAATTTTGGCCAACATTGGACAAACCGCACGGTTGCCAGGTTGGTCAGACCTGGCCCAGTAGCCTACAGGAGACCGGAGTCTGTTTGAGCCTGTTCGAACTCAACCCCTCCAGAAATTTACACCATTAAAACAAGGATTAGAGGAGTTTGACTGACAGTTCGAATTAGCCCTTAGCCGGGGGAGAGCGGCCATCGGGACGACTGACAGATTGACCAGCCCCTTAAGTTAAATTTCTTCAGAATCAAGCACATTCCAGTGAAAATCTCAGAAATCCCTATAAACTGTAAATATGGAGAGTCCAACCATTATGTCTAACACTTGTTGTGTCTCTACATCTCACTCATGGTTGCTACAGTGTCACACTCACTCTCATTAATCCAGCCTACTGGTTTTTGTTTAGCCTCCTATCTTGATCTAATTATCTTTATTCAGACGTTAAATAACTTTCATGACCACAGATATACAGTAAAATGGCCAGCGATTGAATTTGTTTTTTTGAAAGGGGCAAGATTGGAGTAGTGGATTTTCTTACAGGGGAAAAGGAATCGGAATTTGCGTGTTTGATTTGCTCAGTTACACCTGAGGGAGGGCAAGAAGAGAAAGGAGAAAGGAGGGGCTGAAAAGGCCAGGATGAAGAAGAAGCAGATGCTGGAGACAACAGACAACCCTGGCAACTAGCAACGCCCAACGCTGTTGGCTGCTACCATGGAAACAGAACGGGACAGAAAGTCATTGTCAAACCCCTTCAAAAAATATTTTAAATATTAATTCAGACTAAATATTTTTTTATTGAAAAGCAATACTTTCATTCTGTTCCCCTCAAAACGCCCCGTGGGTCTATTTTTTTTTTTAAACATAGCTTTTAATAAAGATTCTACATTTTCAACCTTTGATGTTCTGACTTTTGAGCACAGTGTCTTTATCCATCAGTGTGGTCATCTACATAAAGACCAACACTAAGTCACCTTTAAAAGATGAGATTACATCATTCCTCTTACAAATATAACACTGAATTAATTAGCAAATACTCACACTCTTACTTAATTGAATATGCAGGCGTTTAGGTGTTATTGAGTCAGTCCATTATATTACTTGTCGCTACAGTGGCCATCAGTCAGCACAAGTTACGTAGTCTCACTCACAATAACCTGAGGAGAATCAAGAACTAACTAGACATCATGAATTTAATGCAATTGAAGTTAAATGATAACAGGCTTTTAACATAATAAGTAGTTAATCATTTTGTGGCAGGGTCAACAAAGTGAAAAAGAATTGGGCGAAAAAAAAAAAAAAGCTCAAAGGGACAGTGACAGAGCATGGGTGAACACAGAGTCAGCCTCAGGCGCTCATTCACGACAGTGAGGGAACTAAGAACTGATCCTGAACTGGCCTTCCTGACAGGTTTTTCAGTTTTTGGATCAAATGCATGGAGACATGGGTTTACATCAATCTATGAATTTAGGGTGTGGCTTGAATAAAGTTGACTTTCTTTCACCATCTTCATATTAAAGTTATTAATATTACATAATCTTACAGCCAGAAAACATAAAGGCTTTTTACACAACAGAGAGCAAAGGCATGGTAACAGCCGCACAGTTGTGATTTCACACAGAAAACTGGCATTCTGGAAGCAAAAGAGGCGTCGGTGTCTAGTGTGTGTGAGCACTGTTAATCAACCAACTTGATATATTATAGCAGCACGACTGTCAGTTGCACCCATAATGAAACTTTCTCACAGTTGTTTTAAGTGTATATGTGATTTTGTTGCACTGTTTCTTTAATGCTGTGATCACACCATCCATTGATAGAAGCAGCGTGATTACATACAAAGTCCAAAGCCTCCTAATATTGAACTTTTCAGCTGAAACACATGACGCCGTGGTGCGTCAGCCAATCAGCGTTGAAATGCGGAAATTGTCTTAACATCTGTGGGATCTCCAGGGGATCACCACAGCCGCCATTGTTGCAGTTCTTGACTACATCAAGGAAACCGGATTGTTCCTATGGATATAATAGAATGGATAGAACTCTGACCTGTGGGTGGCAGCAACGTGCCTTTAGGCATCTGGTCTGTCAGAAATCCAGAAGAAGAAGAAGAAAAAGAAAGCTGTCAGTGCAGAGTGAAGCCTATCCCATGAACGTGATCTACAGAAGAGCCGCGGAGGCCGGTCAGCACCCTCTACAGCTCCGGAGGTTAAATCACTGACGACCTGATCCCACTACAACACTGAGAGCTCATTTCTGTTCTTTTAAGCATTCAGATCCCTGGTTAGCACTGGCATCACTTCCCATTTAGCACAACAGCAGAGTAGAGCTGCAGGCAGCTAGCCACCAGCTGCTACCGAACTGCCTCGACGCTCCAAACACACGATTGGCATGATGAACCAGATATGATCAAAATATGATCAAACAGCGCGTTACTCCCATTTCGCGTCTATTGTGGACGGTATGATCACAGCATTAGAGACTCCCGTTTCTAACTGTATTTTTCTGTATGCAATAATATCATGTAAAATGTTGTTGTTGTTTTCTTGTTTCTATTTGATGCAATCTGATCTGTGGTGTATATCTACAGTATGTAATCTTTTTCATGGCAACATTAAGCTCCCAGTATAATGGAGCTGGTGTGTTTGCAGTGTTGAGGGTTGAATGGCCTCCAGCAGGAGACCTGAGCATTCACTCTCCATCCGTCTCACACCTATTTAACACCACAGTCAATGTTCGGACCACTTGATTCAGTGAGAAAAGCTCCCATAATGGATTGTTGGATCAGTCAGGTACTCTAAATGTGTGTTTGTCAGGTGGACTGACAACTCCAGACCACACAGACACGCACACACATACGCACACTGCCAGGCAGTCAGTGGCCAGTCAATCACTCAGAACAAAGCTTTGAAGCCAGAGTCAAGCCTGGTAGACCATGTGAAAGAGTGATTGTGTGTTTGAGAGTGTGTGTCAGAGTGATGACTGCAGCTGTAGCAAAAGAATGATCAGTGGGCCTGCTCTGAGCCAACCAGCCACTACTGGCTTGACAGTTGTGTTCTATTATCCGGAGTGGAAAAGCTTTCAGGTGAATTTAGTGAAAGAAATGGTGTTGCTATTTCTGTTTTATGACAAACAACTCATTTGACTGTTACAAAGACATTTAATTTGAGCCTTTTCCACCCATTCCCAATGCTATTACTGCCACTGAGTGTGTACAATCGGTGGTTATTAGCCTCATAGAGGGCCATTATCATCTATTCATATGGAAATGTTAAATACGTGGAAAGTATGTGAAGTGTCAAAACTTTACTAAACACACTAAATGTGACCATAGTGGTAAAATTGTCTCTAGTTTGTTTTTTCCTTTATTCTTGATTCAATATCAGACTCAGAATCAGAATCAGAAATACTTTAATAATTGTTTTTGTTTCAAACTCCAGCTATACAAACAACATATTTAATGACAACAATATTATACTGATAACATATATTTGTAAAGACAGAAATATAAAACTATATATATATTAAAATATCCAATTTACAATAGTAATATATACAGATCAAATGTAATGTAAAAATGTGCAAAGAACAGATGGTTTATGATTGAGTCCATATTACAGAGAGGGGGTGAGAGACTCTCCTAGAGATGCATTGTATAGTTTAATGACCACAGGTAGGGAAGATTTCCTGTGGCACCAACAACCTGAGGTTAAAGACAGTATCTGCTGGTGCCTGCTGTCTCTCCAACATGCGCCATGCCCACCAACTTTAACAGTGGCTTTACCACCTGTAGAGGGTGCACACTGACATTCTCCTGACGACTAAAATACTACACAATCAGCAAATTTCATAAATGTACCTAAACTCAAAGTGTAATTCCGGTGTAAAACCATCCCATGGTCGTTTCTGACACTTGCTTGCACACCTTAAAATAAGCCATTGAGACGGTTTTCTTCATGTATAAACCATTAAGAGAAATCTGGTAGAGTCGCTAACATTCTGACGAGGCTAACAGTGATTAGCTCGGGGTAGTACGGTGAAGGCACTTTACTATGAGAGGAGCTGGTTCAGGGGCCAGTAGGTAAGTCTTTAAAACACTCTTTTAATTAACTCTGGGTTCACTAACTTCGTTGTTGGTGCTTGGTTTTAATGCCTTCAAAGAAACAAAAAGACCATGGGATAATTTTGCGCAGGAATTACACTTTAACTCTGGGTCCTACAGTGACCATGATATTATCGTTTGACAAAAATGGAAATTCATAGTATGTTTTCATTGAAATTAAGACTGTTTTTCCCAATAAACCATGCACATGACAAGGACCCTGAGACTGAAGCAGCACAATGTAATTCAACCATTATTATTTTTATTATTTACACCTGTGCATGTGTTCTGTTGTATTTGGGTCTTTGTAAATTAAAGGATGTGGTCTAGACCCAATCTTTGTGAAAAGTGTACTGAGATAACTTCTGTAGCTACTGAGCTGTACCATGGGAAATGAGAAACATTAAAAGGAAAGTCCATGCTGTTATCTGGGTTACCATTTCATTTCTGTCAGACCTAATTGATACAATTCAAGGCTGTTTATGGATCCCAGTGTGCAGAAATATTTAAATACACCATTTTGTAATACACCAAAATAACACATTTATACTGCATGAGGAAAAACTGCATGTCTGAAAAGAGGACCCATAGAATTTTCATTCAAATATGTAGAAGTGAGAGGTCATGGGACCCGTCAGAGTTTTCCCTCACCAACATTGTGTTATTTACCCCCCCTTCCTGACAAGGGCCCTATGGTCTCCACTTTGTCTCAGTGATGTCCAAATGAAGCTTTATGAATCGTCAGTTATATTTTTTGACCCCACTAATGGCGGTTTTGGTTTAAAGGAAAAGGGTGATATAATGTTAATTCAGTGTGTTTTCAACCCTTTGTTAAACAGAGAGCTCCATCTAAAGGAGAAAATAATGAAAATGCTTCATGGCGCTTCATTTTGACATCACTTATTTGTATGTGACCAGGGTCCTATGTTACCCCGGTCTGTTATTTTTTCCACAATCAGTGCCGAATTCCCCGGCAAATAGGCCGATGTACACCCTAACCCTGCCCCCTAACCCTGACCCTAACCGTAACCTCTAACTCTAACAAAATGCTGAATTAAACAGCAAAGGCAGAGTCTTATGCGACCGGGAACACAGGGATGACAGGGAAGTCGGTGCCAATAGATCAATTGGTCTCATGTGATAGCAACATTTTACACTCATTAAAACTGAGCGCTGAGCCAGATGCCATCGGAGTGTTAAGAGGTTAATAATTATTGAAATTATGAAATTTAGATGTGCTTGAGTATTCCTAAAAATAGTCTAGTCTGCAGGAAGCAGCTGTAGGTAAGTAGCAATGTCTGACTTTCCCACTGGACATCCCAATCTTTCTGAAAGAATTTTAGGATAGGATAACGTTAAACATTCCTGACACAGAGCGTAATCTGGGGTTTTCCAATATCAACATTCTTGTCTGGCGATAGGGGTGGTACGAAACCCCACAAGTTAATAACTGTGACAAAGACTTTCTCCCAGGTCACTGAGTTGGTGTGAAAGCTGAAGCCTGTTATTAGTTGTCAGTGGGAGTGAATCAACAGGAAACTAAATGGAGATGCTCCAGGACAAGCCACCAGCTGTATGTCTGAGCAGGTCATATGGGACGTGAATTACAGTGTGTATGATGAGGTGTGTTTAGCGGCTATTTTGTGGTGTGCAGGTGATTTTCAGTGATAGGGTTAAGGTTGGCTAGCTTTCCATTAGCCTGGACAGCATTCAGTCACCTTCACTTTCACCCTTCCTCAGGCCATACATTAACATTCACTCCATCTGGACCGTGTGTGTGTGTGTGTGTGTGTGTGTGTGTGTGTGTGTGTGTGTGTGTGTGTGTGTGTGTGTGTGTGTGTGTGTGTGTGTGTGTGTGTGTGTGTGTGTGTGTGTGTGTGTGTGTGTGTGTGTGTGTGTGTGTGTGTGTGTGTGTGTGAGTGTTTATTGGTGTTTGTCTTTCTCTTATTTTGCCTGACTATATTTCCCGTGTCTGCGTACATGTCAGATTGTGTGTGTGTGTGTGTGTGTGTGTGTGTGTGTGTGTGTGTGTGTGTGTGTGTGTCTGTGTGTGTGTGTGTGTGTGTGTGTGTGTGTGTGTGTATGTGTAAGTGTGAGTGAGTGTTAATCTCCTCAATATTGCCTCCATGAAATTGACATTTGACAGTAATTGTGTAGCGACAGCGATCGGGTCCATCCCGTGCTCTGATTGGACGAGTATATTACACACACACAGTATGACCGGTCACACTTCCTGCCGGTTAACAGCACAAATATAAAGTCAAAACAAATCCCTGAATGGAGGCATGGAGGGAGGAAGAGATGGATAAAGTTGAATTTTCTGAACACCATGACACAGGAAACAGTGTGGAAAGGAATAAAGAAATGATGGACATAAGAAGGGACACTTGAGGGGAGCAAAAAGGGAAGAAATCGAGATTTAAAACAGAATCACCATTTCCCCTTTTTGTAATCATATTTACTAAGAACATTTTTTCTGAATTGCAACATGACACCAGTTTTTCCCTGGGATTGCACCATATTGATATTTGATGTTATATGTGCACTTTGTAAGGCAGATTTTGGGACAATAATGTCACGGCCACAGCTTGTACCAAGAGGATTTGGAAAGTCGCAAGATTCAGCGAGAAGTGCACATATAACATCCTCAGTATGTTTTGTGTCTTTCCCTCTCCTCGCGTGCGTCCCAGGTTTGTCTATCTTTGTTCTCTCTCCTGGTTCCTGAGACAGTTTCATCAACAGGGCTTACGCGTCAGTGTTGCAAACTTGGCGATTTCCTCGCTGAATCTTGCGACTTTCCAAATCCTCTTGGTGACTTTTTGTCAAAAGCGACTAGCAACAAATACAGTCACTTTTACTGGTATTGTTGAAGACTTTTGTGCTGTTTTGAGACTCTGACGTAAATGCACGTATAACTTTATAGATATTGTCCTCAACGAGCAGGGGGTGCTGAGTCCCTCCCCCGTTCAAGAGCACAAACAGGCGGTCAGTGAGTGGTCAGTGAGCCTGACACAGTACTCGTAATCGAACATGCACATAGCATAGCACACACTGATCCCGTCATGGCTTACAGAGGTGTAGACAACATAACAGTCTTTTGATTAAATATGATATTCTAACATTTAACAGGACAGGACAAAGTCAATGCAGGTCGAGACAAATGATCAAATGAAGTTATTTTGAGGAAGTGAAAAAAACAAGAATCAACAGATGAAAGTTCATTTTTAGTTCTAAACACATTCAGGGTGTTCTTTACCCACTTTTTGTCTCCCACAGCGTTATTCCTCTCGCCTACAGCGTCTATTACAATTACATACGATTTATGGATTATACTTTAAGGAGAGCCAATAGCATCTCTCCTTACTGAGGGGTTGGCAACCCTGTCACACATGGTCTTAAGCTAAGTCAGTGGTCATTTTCCACTCTGAGTAGCTAGTACTAGCTCCAGCTGCAGCAGCAGAACCCAAACTTAAACTTTCAGATGCAGGTCCTGTCCTTACTCTGGAATAACATTTCAGTTTCGTATTCTTTATGTTCCAAACCAAAACTTGATCTTAGTATAAATCAAACTTTAGTAGCACAAGGAGAAGAGGCTGAACTATTGGGGGTTATCATTGATCACAGACTGTCCTAGGACAAACACAGACAGAGACTGGTGACTAAAATGGGCAACACTGTCCATTATTAAAAGGTGTGAAAAAACCTAACATCACAAATTAAAGAAGTTAAAGAAGTTATTCAGGCTCCGTTTTTTTCACACCTGGATTACTGCTCTGTGGTTTGGTCCAGCATTTCAATAAGTAATATTAAATAACAACAACTGATCCAGAATAAAGCTGCACGTGGAGCTCTCTCAAGTTGGTTCAGGTCAAATGTCAGTAAAAAGCATGAAAGTCTCTCCTGGTTGAAAGTTAAAAATAGTGTACTCACTAATGATTTTCTTACAGAATGTCATAACATTAAGACACCTGTTACTGTGTACAAAAAACGATCTTTTAGTACAGATACACATTAATATCAAACAAGGCGTGCAGCTGGAGGTTCTTTTATTTTAGCTAAAGAGAAAACCAAATCAGGTCGACGTTCAGTCACAAGCAGAGCAATGTGTGAATGGAACTTACTCAAAACACTCAATATAGGTGTAAAAAATCACTTAAAGAATCTTACCTTCAACAAGACTTCAGTATCTAATGCTTGTTCTTGTAGTGAGTTGGTTGCATGGGCTTTTCTTATTAATAATTATTCTGATATAGATTAATTCGGAGTTGTGTAATGTCTGTTTTGTTTTGTTTAATTGCATCAGTTATAATTCTGTCACTATCTGAGCTGTATTTTGTGTAATGACATGTAATGTTTCATGTTTGTATTGTGTTTCATGTGATTGTGTAAATTGTATTGTCACAACGTAAAACTTCCGGAGCCCTGGAAGAACAGCTTCTAGCTATAAACAAACAATAAACGAACAAACATTAGCACTGCTAACAGGACACTTTCCATCCGTGAGTTGAAAGCTACAGAGACGTTAGTTGACGTTTTCCTCGCCTGTCGTGTCAGCCTACATGGGGAGCTCCACCTGCCTGCTGCTGTCAGTCCAACACAGACACACCTGTGCTATTCAGCTCTACTCATTTTTCTATCTCCAGATCCATGAAATGTCCTTTGCTCTCTACCCGGTGCTCTATAATAATGCTTAACTGATGAAGATTAGCTACAGTACATTCACATGAGAACAGCGAGAGCTTGACTTTGGTTGATGCAGCCGACGTAAAGTCCATTCTAAAGACTGGTGTCAACAACAAATGACTCAGTGCTTAGAACCTGGGGCTGGTTTAACAAAGATATATATTTAACTGCAGTAAGATAGACTTTAGCTCTAGTCCACAGTTAGCCTGGGCCCATAGAAATAAAGACTAGAAGTGCCCTTGAATACAGCCACCTTTGGGAACGAATGCATCAACAGAGCCGCCATCTTGGTACAGGGCTTTTCAATGAACCAACGTCAGTAGAAGCCAAGGTGACACACGTAATAAAATTACGAGTTAAATATAACTCAACTAATTTGAGAGCCGATTTCTTTCGTCCATGTTCGCTACAAGTGTCAAACACAAACAAACAGGGGGTGGGTAAAATGAAAGAGAGGCGTTTTTTGTTGTTGTTGTTAACATAGCCTATGTTTATGTTCAAAATGTAGGCTATGTTAATGTGCATTGACAATTTTTCACATTGACACAAACTCCTAAAATCACAGGTTAGTTTGGTCAAACCTAAAAATCTTACTAAGCCTTTTCATACATTTTCTATGAGTCAGTCTGTGCCAGTGTGCACCCGACCTGAAGAACACTTCACTGAACATTAATGTGGCCGACCTGGAACCACCAACGTCCAGCTTAGGTTTGGATAACACAGGCTCAACAGCTCTATACTGACGGGCATTTGGAGAAAACTATAGACAGTGTGCCCAATATATTTTACAAGCAAAAAGTTTTTTTGAATATATATTTTTACATTTAATATGAAAGATGAATAGCCATTTATCTGCTTCTTTGGAAAAAGAACAAAACAGGGCAGGTCTTTACACACAGGCATTGAATAAGTTTGGTAAAATAACTATTGAAAATGAACTAGCTACACATCTTTAACAATATTTACACTTGATTGCAATAGTATTCTTGCAACACTACTTTACACAGCGAGATGAATACAGTACAGTTATTTGTCAAAAACAAACGATTATTATTAACGGACAATTATTACTCTTCTGCCTGCTCATTTTCCTGTTTAGCTGTTTGTCTGCTATCACCTGTGCAACTCAGCTGCCCGTGTTCTTCAGCTCTGTCCGGCTGGTCCTGACATTCCTCTAGTCTTCTGACAACTCAAGGTGCTTTTTTTGCACTTTTTTTGCAATAAAACTTGACGGGCAGAGAATACTGATCAGAAATACAATATAATCTATACAGGTAAGATTTCAATTCAATTCAAATCAGTTTTATTAATAGTGCCAAATCATAACAAAAGTTATCTCATGACACTTTACAGAGTAGGCATAGACCACACTCTATGACTTATTTATGATTTACAGAGACCCAAAAATTCCCCCGTAGAGTAGGGTACGAAAACGAAACGAAAACCTTTCCTATAACAGGAACGTCAGACAGACCCAGCTCTGTGGAGGACGGACATCTGTCTGCACCGGTTGGGGAGGAAGCAAAAGAGAGAGAAAGAGAGAAAAGACGGACAGATGGACAGAGAGAGACAAAGACAGACAGACAGACAGACAGATGGACAGAGAGAGACAAAGACGGACACAAAGACAGACAGATGGACAGAGAGACACTTCCAGAGATGCAAGCAACCAAAGAGTAATTGTAACTATAATAATATGTATAGTAATGTGAATATGACTTATATGTTGTGTACAGTTAATACAGCAGAATAGTAGGAACAAGCACATCTAAGGTGATAGAATATGAAAATGATAATAATTATGGTGGCAAACATGATCAGTGATGAGTAGTGGCAATAACAGCTACGATACAGCGGGACATACCACTGATGTTTTCATGGCTACAAATTTTATAGTTTATTAGACTAGTGATAGTATATATGAGTAACAGTGATAATAGCAGCGGGAAGCGTCATGCAGGACCATGGCAGCAGGCACCACCACGATCAGCAGAGACCTGAGAGACGACAAAGCACAAACAACTCCGGGGAAGAAGTTGAATTAGTAACATGCATTGATGAGACATGAATGACAGAGAGAGGAGGGAAGCTCAGAGGATGAAGAACATTATTATGCCCCAGCCTACTAGGCCTATAGCAGCATCATTAAGCAGAACAAAATCAGTTTAAAACATTGCAAAATAAATAAATTAGCTCATAGTCTATTTGTTCAAAAAAAATTTGTCAAATAATATTTTACACTTTTTCTCATAGTTTTGGTTAATAAGATGAACACTGTTAGTCCTAGTCCTGTATTATAATTAGAATGAACCTCAAGTGGACTTAAGAGGTCTTCACCTGACAACCAATGTGTCGGCTCTCTCTGTCTGTCTCTTTCCCTCTCTCCGTGTTTCCTTCCACCTCTAAGCACCTTGGACAAGACCTACAGCCATTCCACCACTGATTAAACCTAATAATTAGCTGTGTGTGTGTGTGTGTGTGTGTGTGTGTGTGTGTGTGTGTGTGTGTGTGTGTGTGTGTGTGTGTGTGTGTCTGTGTGTGTGTGTGTGTGTGTGTGTGTGTGTGTGTGTGTGTGTGTGTGTGTGTGTGTGTGTGTGTGTGTGTGATTTTTATCATAGTTTTGAGGACATCCTATTCTTCTCCAATCATCAGCCAGCTCCCTGTGGGCAGACACTAATTAAAATCAATAGTCTCCTCAGACTGACACTGAAGGTTCGGCTACAATGAAGCAACACAGCAGACAGACAATATTCACTATCTTCAGATGTCACTGCTTTCACTGTGAATGGCTCATTGGAAAGAAACTGGGAAACACATCTACTGATACATAAAAGCAGCTCTTTGCACTGCACAACCCAAACCTGTTACTGGAGTGTCCCTGGTAACAAGGACTGGCACTGACAGTTAAGGCTCTGTTAGCTTGAAGTGAGGGGGGAGGACAGGGAAAGAGGTAGAAGGTCACAGGGACCTTGTTGACCCGGAGATGTGCTCCAAGATAAACACAAAAACCTTTTGTATAAACACAAAAGGCAACAGTACTGAGCTACACCTCTCTACAGCACTGCTAACAATACACAGGACACTATAGAGACTGGGTGTACCTGTGCTGGCATGTTGGCGGGACACCAGGTATGTCTCAATTCTATGAGCCCCAATGACTGGATGACCAGCTGGGCAAAACAGGTAACAAAAGCCCAGGCCTTAAGGGTCCCCAAAGCCCCAGATTCAGATCAATTGGTAAATTAAAGGAATTAAGAATTTTCAAAGCACATCATCATCCACGTTTGGCCCTAAAATACTAGTAAGGACTATCCGTTTACCTTATATTGTACTCACATGGTAAATAAATAAAGGCCAATGCCAAATGAGGTGTCTGTTATCAGGAATTAATGGAGAGCGGGAGGCCAGAACTGCCTGACACGCAGCCCCTCAAAGGCATTATCCTGCTTATTCCAAGGTCACTTGCCAGAGAAAAAAAAATGAAGACCATTCATTTATGTTTCATGCATTCTGAAATCTAAATCTAAGGTTTTTTTTACAAGCCATAACTGATTTGAGGGTTTGACTAATACCTGGAACAATCCTTCCCATCACATAGGGTTCACTGCTTCAGTAAATAGGACGAACCTTGTGCTGCCTTCACGTGCTGTGGAAAAGATGGTCCTTTCCACTTGTGGACTGGAAATTTCAAGTTTCAAGATTCAAGAAGCTTTATTTATTGTGTAGCGGTTTCAATACAAAGGTAGGAGAGGATCAGAGTGACAATAAGCTAACATAATCAAATCAAAATTAAGCTAACATAAAATAAATCAAACAATACGCACTGTGCAGTTTAGCAGCATATTGAAATAAAATAAGTACAAACTAAATAAGTGATAAGGAGCGATAAGTGAAACAGTGTTAAAAATGTAGCAGCATTTCTTACTGAACTAAGTTACAGTAAACCACAGTGAAGTGTAGCAGCCTTTCTTACTGAGTTAAGTTAGTTACAGTAAACCACAGTGAAGTGTAGCAGCTTTTCTTACTGAGTTAAGTTAGTTACAGTAAAGTACAGTGAAGTGTAGCAGCTTTTCTTACTGAGTTAAGTTAGTTACAGTAAAGTACAGTAAAGTGTAGCAGCCTTTCTTACTGAGTTAAGTTAGTTACAGTAAAGTACAGTGAAGTGTAGCAGCCTTTCTGACTGAAGTAAGTTATAATACAACTAAATAAAGTGATGTAGTGATGATATAAAGTGACAAAGTGACAAAGTGACATTTTCTCAGGATACAGTGTCTCCACTGCTCCTTAACTGAGGGGGGGGGGGGGGGGGTTATACAGATTGATGGCCTCAGGAAAAAAAGACTTCCTCCGGCGTTCAGTGTTACACCGGGGGAGCTTCTGCTGGAGGTCAGCAGCTGGTGGAGAGGGTGAATGTTGTTGTCCAGGATGCTGTGCAGTTTAGACAGCCTCCTCCTCGACTTGACCCGTCAAGTAATCCGTAATCCAGGAAACCAGGGGAGGGTCCACCTGCATCGCCGTCAGTTTACTCCCCAGCAGAGCAGGCCAGATGGCATTGAACGCACTGTAGTCCATGAACAAGATTCTCACTGTGGTTCCCGGTCTGTCCAGGTGGGCGCAGGCACAGTGGAGCAGGAAGATGATAGCGTCCTCCACACCTAGTCTCGGCTGGTAGGCAAACTGTAGCGGGTCCAGTGATGAGCTGACCAGGGGCCGAAGAAGTGACAGGAACAGCCTCTCCAGGGACTTCATCAGGTGCGGCGTCAGCACCACCGGTCTGTAGTCTTCGGAGGTGACTACAACAGAAATTGATGTACCCTGTTATGCAGTGTGTTGTGTTCGAGTGCGTTTGTTGTCATAGTAAAATGAAACATGGCGGACCCACAGATCCTGACCTGTTACTGTATTTGTAGTTACCTGTATTTGTTATAGATCATGACTAGAATACTTGTTTAAAGGACAAAAGAGATAGCTAATATTTCTGTCTGCTACATTAGCTTGGTCTACACTAATCTGAAACACATAATCTTCCCTATTAGCTCAAAAACAGTGGTGTTGTACAAAAGTAGACGCTTGCGTTGCGCTCCGCCATGTTGAAAAGTTCAAAGGTTGTCTCATCACGGCAACTCTTGTATCAGAATATTCTACGAGTTTCCCAGATGGGTTTGCAATGGGAGATATAAGTCCACACAGCTCATAGTACAGAAGCTATGGACCAGAAAGTTATGCTAACGTTATGCTAGCAAGATTCAAAGTCAATAAGCCTTGTTTGGAGTTGTAGTGAAGCCAATGTGGATGGATGAAAAGTTATATGTGCATCATTTATTTTTGATAACATTAGATATTTACACAGCCATAACAGCCATATTTACCATTACAAAACCTATATATCTGAGCCCTTGTGAATGTTAGATGACATTAGCTTGTGTTGCTAGATCTAGAAAGACTTGAACAGAAACAGGTCGCAAACACAGTTAATTTCTTTCTCTCGTCTGAAAAATGCCATTTCAGCATCAGAATGTTCAGGAAAGGTCATTAACTTCTCCCGCTGGATTCAATACAGATCTTAGAGGCGGGGCCGTGATGAAACACATGTGACACAGATACAGGAAATAACTTTGAGTTGAATAGTCTCGATTCTATTCCATAGTCTCTTTTTTATTGATTTTTTATTGATTTAATTTATTCATTATTTTCATCCAATGATTACAATTGTGTGGTCAACGAGTAGCTCATATTGAATTTTCTGCAATAAAAATAAAAGTAATTTGAAATCCACCTGCTACAGTGGCTGGTGACCAGAAAAGTAAACTTCAGACCTTGTATAGGAACCAAACAGGGACAATATGAACTGTGTCTGTGTTCATGACATTGACACACAATCTTCTCATTGTTTCTGAACACAACAGGTTATGTTTTTCTGAGAGAAAGTCCACTTTTTGACAAAGCCACCAATGCCTCTGACCCTCTCACAGTGCGTTTTCACTTCATCAAAGTTAATTGTACTGTTTTGGTCAGCCAATAAGGTCTAATTTGGTTGAGCCCTGCTAACCAAGTGTGCTGCCTAGCCGGTTGATTTTCTAAAGTACATGTAGCACCGACAGCTTCCTTCTAACCTGGCTGGGACCATGTCAACGTCTCTCAGAAAAGTTTCTCTCTTTAGCGTTTAGCTTAGCGTTTAGCTTAGCGTTTAGCTTAGCGGAGCGCCATTAAAACAACAGCTACTTAGCACTCCTCTCCAGTTCCGCCCTCTTGTCAAAATATTCTCACTTTTGGCTCCAAAAAAAGATGGTGATGGCCAAACACCAGACTCAAAACCTTCCAAACGGTAATCCTCAAACCACCGTGTGACGTCACAGTGACTCCGTCCTTCCTTTTTTACAGTCTATGGGGGAAACTCAATGTGTAGAGCTGAACAATACACAACAGGATAAAACCATGAGCACTGTTGATCATAACACTCTGACATCACTATGAGCATTTACATCTACAGGTAAAAGGTTGATACATAAAAAGAATAGCAGGAATAGTGTCTGTGTGTGGTGGCCTCTTGCACTGTGTATGTATAGCTGATGTCTTAATAGTAGGACGGGTGTAGGTGATAGCAGTGTAGCAGTGTTTAGTCCCATCCCACATATTAGCAGCCTCTTTCTATCTATCCATCACACATAGCCAGTGTGCCTGAAACACGCCACCAAATAGACACATTCATCAAAGCCTCTGAAGATGAATACACACACAAACCTCAGCCGACCCTACAGTGAGTGCTTTTGTGGGATGGCTGTCAGTGCAAAACCCACACACACGCGCACACACACACACACACACACACACACACACACACACACACACACACACACACACACTCCTCTCTCTAATAGTGTTGTGGTTGACAGAGTTGTATGTGATGAATTGTATGTCTCTTCCAGCCTTCTCAAAGTTAATTTTCTAAAGACTGCTGCCCATTGGAGAGGAGAGGAGATGATAGGAGACTGGTCAGTGTGTGTGTGTGTGTGTGTGTGTGTGTGTGTGTGTGTGTGTGTGTGTGTGTGTGTGTGTGTGTGTGTGTGTGTGTGTGTGTGTGTGTGTGTGTGTGTGTGTGTGTGTGTGTGTGTGTGTGTGTGTGTGTGTGTGTGTGTGTGTGTGTGTCAGCTGGTTTTTCTGTCTGAAGGACTGAGCCAGAGCTGGCAGCTGTTTAGAAGAAGGCTTTACTCTCATTTACACAGTTTTGTGTCACCAAAGTGAATTAAAATGAATTATTTGAGTGGAGGTATGGCAGCTGTGGAATAGTTTTCCACCACCCCTCCCCATCACGATGATGCCTGTGTTGGTGTTCTCTCTATTTTGGGGTTTGTTCATGTTCAGTTATTGTGGAATACCTCCACTTTGAGTATTTAATGTAAAATATCCCATCTGGATCAAACCATTTCACTTGGTCTTCTACACTGGAGGAAAAAGAGTATTTATGTGTGTTGGTTTCATTATATCATTAAAATAATAATATTATGAGATGATGAATGAAACAGAGAGAAGAGGGGAAGGAAAGGAAAATATGAAAGATAGAAAATTAGGAAAACAAGAGTAACTTCTCTCCCTCACTTTATTCAAATAGGCTGTTTAGCATGAGCTACCTGTCATCATCTTCACATCAGTGTGTGTGTGTGTGTGTGTGTGTGTGTGTGTGTGTGTGTGTGTGTGTGTGTGTGTGTGTGTGTGTGTGTGTGTGTGTGTGTGTGTGTGTGTGTGTGTGTGTGTGTGTGTGTGTGTGTGTGTGTGTGTGTGACAGAGTGCTGCCATTATCCCCCTCTGACAAAAACCTCTCTGAGGGCAATTTCTAGAAATTATTTCAACAATGGAGCACGCCAAATGTCAGCATTCACTAATTATGTTTATGCTAATTGTTAATTAGTGTCTAAATGGGATGATCTCAATTAACAAAAGGTTTGCCGCTGCTGCTGGCAACGGGGCTGCCATAAAGGAAATGTAATTGCTGCACAGTGCTTGATGAACATGGATTTATTGGGCATTTTAACTACAGTGCTTGTCGTTTAATTCTCTGATGGATAGAATGGAGGAAAAGAGGAGATAGAATGTAGAGTGAAGAGAGGAGGCCCGATGACTGAGTGTGTGTGTGTGTGTGTGTGTGTGTGTGTGTGTGTGTGTGTGTGTGTGTGTGTGTGTGTGTGTGTGTGTGTGTGTGTGTGTGTGTGTGTGTGTGTGTGTGTGTGTGTGTGTGCTAAAACCAGAGCTGGTTTCTGCTGTGAGAGTGAATGTCTCTGACTGTGTGATAATTTGAATCACTCAGTATCAGTCCCCCTGAAAATGGTCTTTCCTGGGTTAAGCGAACAATCCGATTATTGAAGTTCCCCTCGTTTACATGAGACGGGGTTGAATGGGAAAATGACGGAGTAACAGCACAGTAGGTGGTGCTAAGCTACATACAACTGGACTGAATACTGCTTTTTTTCTGCTTCACCTTTGTCAAAATCACAAGCGTCCGACTATTGGACAGAATTACCACAGAAACAGGACTTCTTGATCCTGATGTTAGTTGCCATGGTGAAGTCCTCCCTCAGTTTAAAGGGAACGCTCTATTGTTGTTTTTGTCACGTTGTTTTCGGCGCCATTGCTTCCTGGTTTATTCTATTTCTGGGTCTAAAGCCACTGCAGTGGAGTGGGGAGGGGGAGTTCTAACCCACGGAGCATGCACAGAAAAGAAACCAGATAGTAACCTGGGAATGCTGTTTACATGCAGGAATAATCAGGTACTGAATTAGTTCTCTAGGTCTGTTACCCGGGGTTAGAGAGCTCTGGTTTTACCAGGGGTACGGTGTTTACATGGTGTTTACTTTCCTTTACTTTGCCCAGCTCTGTCAAAGGTTTCTTCAGCAACGCACGTAGTCACGTAGTCACCTAGTCACGTAGTCACCTAGTCACGTAGTCACGTAGTCATGGACTCACGTAGTCACGTAGTCATGGACTCACGTAGTCACGGACTCACGTAGTCACAGATTCACGTAGTCTAGGACTCACGTAGTCATGGACTCACGCAGTCATGGACTGACGTAGTAACGGACTCACGCAGTCACGGACTCACGTAGTCACGGACTCATGGACTCACAGACTCACGTGGTCACAGACTCACGTAGTCACGGACTCACTTAGTCATGGACTCACGGACTCACGTAGTCTGCTCATTGCCCTCTGCTTTAATGACATACGTATTTGAATCACTTTTGAATAGACCATACTTGTTTTGTACTCAGTTCTATGTTGTCTTTAGCTGTTGGAGGGCTGCGTAGCCAAACACAGGAAGAAAAATAGATGAGCCGCATGAAAATAGAGCTAATTTAGCAGCGTCAGTTGGATGTAATGGGTACTCTTGCCCATGTCGCGGCATGTACTCAGCCCAGAAGTTTCGTCGTGACGAAACTCCAAGTGATGATTCAAATCTTCAACTTTCAGTAACAGCCCTGGTCATAAGTGGTCTTTTCATGGACTAAGTATTTATCCGAACAAATCTGTTTACACAGTATTCAGTAACAAAGAGACTTTGCTAGATTAAAAATTCTTACTTTAGTGACTCCTAGTGGTAGAATAAAATAAATCACTGTCACTTAAAGCTCACTGCTTATGTGTGAGTGTCTCTATTGTGGTCAGTGTGTCTCTGCAGTGTGTGTTCCAAGACGCATGGCTTGTGTTTTACTATGAGTGTGTGGTGGCCGGGTCATAAAGCGCAGAGTGGATACATTCCGTTGTGGAGATAAAAGATTCCAGTGGACAGATCAATAGGCCATATCAGCCTGCTGTTAAATTACTGATAACACTATTTGCTTTATTTGCTTTTTTTCTGCTGCTGCACACACGCCACATTTCTCTGCCTGGAGCTCTGATGTTATTCTTGACAGCTGTGTGTGTGTGTGTGTGTGTGTGTGTGTGTGTGTGTGTGTGTGTGTGTGTGTGTGTGTGTGTGTGTGTGTGTGTGTGTGTGTGTGTGTGTGTGTGTGTGTGTGTGTGTGTGTGTGTGTGTGTGTGTGGAATGTCCTCACAATGATAATAAAATGAAGGAACAGTTGCAAAGTTAGAATTTTTTTCTCTGCAGTTCAATTGCAATGTATTGCATTTATGTAATTTTGCTTTATGAGTGATTATTTTCTTATTTACTCTTCATTTTCCTGCCACTTGTATTTCTATGTAGTTGTTGGTACAAAAGCAGGACCGAAACTTTTAGCCCATGCAGATTGCACAATCTACAGTGCTTTGCTCTGTGATACTGAAAGATCACATTTGTAGCATCAAATGATAGTGTCATATTTTAGAGAGGTAATAACTGCAAACATTAGTGTTGATGTATATGACTGAGATTGATGTCCCATTCAGTTTCCTGCAACTGAAAAGAGATGCAGAATGTAGGTTTGGACTTTGTATGTGTGTGTGTGTGTGTGTCTGTGTGTGCGTGTGTGCGTGTGTGCGTGTGTGTGTGTGTGTGTGTGTGTGTGTGTGTGGGGGGGGGGGGGGGGGGGGGGGGGGGGGGGTGTGTGCATCTGGGGAGTTATTTAGTTCCTGTTGAGTCTGTAACAATAGCGATGCTATCAGTTTAATTCAATGGCTTAAGAGAAAGTGATATGTGTAGTTTTGGTCTCCTTTATTTGCTTTGAACAGGTTTACGCTCTCATTCACCTCAAGTGGCAACCAGCAGCGAAACAGATTTCTGCTACAAATCCACATCTGTCAGAGAAACAGCTGCTTCATGTCCCTATTAACCCTGCTCATTACACATTCTTTGACACTGAAAGGTTATGTGTGTCAGACCTACTTTGACATGATGGATCTTCACTTTCTTGGGTTTCCTATTCTTTCTTAAAGGTTGAATGAGTATAATCTTTATTAAAAGATATATTTAAAAAAAAATACACCCATGGGGCGTTCTGAGGGGTACAGAATGAAAGTAGTGCTTTTCCATAAAAAATATATATTTAGTCTGAATTAATATTAAAAAAAATTTTTGAGGCGTTTGCCAATGACTTTGTGTCCTGTTGGGTTTCCATGGTGGCAGCCAATAGCGTTGGGCATTGCTGGTTCAGGCACAGGCTCAAACAGACTCCGGTCTCCTGTAGGCTACTGGGCCGGGTCTGACCAACCTGGCAACCTGACTGCTGTACTTATTTTTTGTTGTTGCGACTACGATCTTGAGACACTAGATCATGGGTGTCAAACTGATCCAGTAAAGGGCCGTGTGGCTGCAGGTTTTCATTCCAACCAATCAAAAACACACCTGGTCCAACAAATCAACTGTGTGAAGACAGTTCAGGTGATTGAGTAAGTTGAGTCAGGTGTGTTCTTGCATGGTTGGAGTGAAAACCTGCAGCCACACGGCCCTTTACTGGATCGGTTTGAAACCAATGCACTAGATGGAGACTGCTCATTCTCCAAATTCAACCTTCAAGCTTATTACCAGAATAGTTTATCATTTAATATATTACATTCATAAATTCTGAATATATGCTGTTGCAATCAAAAGAATTCAACCCCCTTGAATTGCAAGACATTCAAGTGATTTGAATAAAACTGAATGAAAACTAATAACTTGGGTTACAAAAAGGCCCATAAGTAAAATTATTCAACCCCTCAAAAAATTCTCAAGCACCCCCATTTGAGAAACACGGTTGTAGATCACAGTGTTAGCCACAGCGTATGGGCAGGCCAGCACCATGGACAGCACCCTCTCCAGTGTGGCAGTGCTGAAAGCTTCCTGTCCTGGTATGCTGATTAATGGTGTTCAACGTTTATTGGTCTTCTTTCTTACTGGTCTGGTTGTGTTATACATTGGATTACACAATGTTTCCACTGTTCCAACACTTCCAGACTTGTCATATAATTAGTTATTACCATTGAATCCTCTAATGCACTGGTTCTCAAACTGTAGTAATTGTACCACTGGTGGTACTCAAACTCTCTGTGGTGGTACAAGAAGGAATCTCAAAAATAAAAAAGGAAACATTAATGACTAAATGAATATACCTACAGTGTCTCAACCACATTTGAAGAATGCAAGGTAACTGGAAGGTAGGAAATCAATGACACATGAGAATTAATTAAACTGAATTAAACTGTGATGGCAAGACAGAAAGCAGAGGTAAAATGATTGGTTTGAAAACTCTGACATTTCAGTTCTGATGTTCTTCCTATACCGTGGCTGCAGACAGTCAACAATAAATAATCTTCTGATTAGGAATAAGCCTTCCTGTGCGTAGCTGAAGAGTGTCGGCCTACGCTGCTGTATTTGAACATCGGTCTTAGCGATGGGACCTGAAAGAGCCTGATCTTCACTAAGGTGGTACGTCATGTACAAAGTTTGAGAACCACTGCACTAATGTATTATCACATGGTCACAAATGGGCTAAACTGTTTGCCCCTGCTCTGCTAAAATGGTTAGCCTTTACATAAAAAAAAACCTGTTTCAGTTTGATGAATGGGATTATTGATATGGATGTTATTTCCGATAATAATAAAATAATTTTGTAGAGTTTAATTGTGGTCCATGTAAGCTTGGAAGTTCAACTTGGTGGTCGAAAGCTCTGGAACAAGCGAGGAAGTGGACCTGGAGCAGAGCCTGTTTTTTCAATCAGGTCAAAAATGTCCATCCAATCAGCTGATGAAGGCTGCTTGATAGGGCCAGCCGTTTCGGGATGAGCGTGGAAGTGAACCTTGAGCGGAGAGTGTTTAAACTGGACCTTATCCCAGCTCGTCCCATAATCATAACGTAACTTGTTTATGTGCTCGGTGAATGTCCTGTGTTGGATCCACCCATCTACTACCCCTCAAAAGGAAGTTTGGTGCTCTTAATCCCGTAACACTTTCTCTGAGCTTCTAATACCGTGGACCGGTTTACAGTTGAAAGCCTGGTGTGTTTGGTGTCTTGTGGGTCGGTGTCAAGCACAAGTATTTTAGCTGTCCTGATGATATTGTCCCAAATCTTGTATGAATGAGGGTTTAGGTACAACATAATAATAGAAATTTATGGTTGTTGGCATCATGCCACTGAAGGGTAATAGATAAAAGTATCCCGGGCAGAATCATGTTTTTATCTCTTTTCTTTGCTTTCCAGCACACTACACTGTAATTGAATCAGCCCTTGATCTCTCTATAAAGATTACTTTCATACAAACTTAATGCAAATTTTAATTCCCTACTTCAATCCCATGAGGTTTTTTTTGAGACTTAATTATCCAAGCTTGAGCTCTTCAGATTGCAACATCGTGTCCTAATTATGAGGAGTGGAAGTCTTTCCTTCACTGTCATTGGATGTGACAGGAACAAGATAGCTGGTGACAGTAGGGGCATGGAATGGGTAGAAATGCAAGTTAGTGATGTTTTCTGTAAAGACTACATTTGGCCATATATTTTGTAAGTACTACTTATGTAACTAATCTGCTGCATTCTCTTTGAAGACGCCGCATTAAGACGAGGCAACATTTAAATACTGGAAACAAAGACCCCCAAGTTTTCCACTACTTAAGTAAGAGCTTGTTTCTAAACACTTTCGGAAAATGTTCCTGACACTCTCTGGGCATTGTGTACAGTCTTTCTATGTTACTACATGGCCTCAGATTTGCTGTGTGGTCATTTGATTTAACCAAGCCCCCACCACAGTGACTTCCTGGTTGATCCAATAAGGAAGTGCCAAAAACTGCAGTTCTCTGAGTGTACACTAGGGGCATGTTTCATTATAGAGCAGTTTCTCGTTGACCTCCATGTTAAACAGGCCGTTTTACAGCATAATTAAACCTTTTTAAGGCCTGGGACAAAAGAACATTCTAGTTTGTATGTTTAGGTCATATCTCCATGACAACACTAAGGGGTGATTTTGTTTGTAACAGGCTTGTTTTTATTTTATTGGAGGTTAAAGTTTATGAATAATTAGGGGCGTGGCCTCTTGAGTGACAGCTAGCCTCTAGCCCTCACTTCTCCTCAGAGGTAAACATCAGCCAGACGGCAAATCTCCCTCCCCCTAACGTCACATACATGCCCTTTTTTGGTAAGAGGAACGGCTGGATCAAGTTGGGAGAACGAACCTCAACGGAGAGCCTACGTCCATTTCTTATACAGTCCATGGATTTAACACATTAATTTAGGAATATGCAACATTCGAGTTAACTGTAGTCTGCCAGTGGTGGGTACCTTGCTTGCTATTGAAATAGGGTTGATGCCTTAAATGGTATATGGAAACCTCATTGCACGCACAGACACTTTAAGTTCTGATGTAGCCAACATTTAACTAACGTGGCTGACCACTCTCAACGTCTTCGCGGATATTCTCATAACGTGTCTTCGTTTACAGACTGCATGACACACGGCAATACTGGCTGACATGAAAGAACAACTAAAACTTACCAAATTTAACCAAATTACTTAAGATCTCTCTTCATTATTCTCTTGTAGGTGTGGTGGTTTGATAACCAAGGCGAGCCATGGGTACCCTACATTAACACCTTCTGGCAAAACGAACTTGAAAAACTTGAAATTTGCTTGACCGTTCAATGGAAACACCGCACAGAATGCATAAAAGTATTTGCTACGGAAAATAGAACATACACAAATATATCAGCCTGAAAATGTGGTTGACTCTCAAATGGTGCGTATGGCTGCAGGATAACAGCTCACAGTTTCATTAGTTAAAGGAATGTGAGTGGACTCTGGTGGAGAGAAGGTTTCCCTCTGTGTGTCCTTATAAACGTTGAAGTGTTGTCAAGTGGCCATCTATGATGTGTGTGTGTGTGTGTGTGTGTGTGTGTGTGTGTGTGTGTGTGTGTGTGTGTGTGTGTGTGTGTGTGTGTGTGTGTGTGTGTGTGTGTGTGTGTGTGTGTGTGTGTGTGTGTGTGTGTGTGTGTGTGTGTGTGTGTGTGTGTGTGTGTGTGTGTGTGTGTCCTCCCAGCAGTAAAGCGTATTTTATTGGAGTTAACACTAAGGTCAAATAAAGCAGATTTATTTCTACGGATTACTAGCACTCTGCTAGCCAGTCCATAAAACAGAAACCAATCACTGACACATACACACACACACACACACACGGACATTCACACTGAAGGACTGTGCAGTGGAGATATCATTGCTACTGTGTGAAAGAGTCACTGTGAGAATAGGGTGTTATGTTTAACCATTTTAGCCCTGAAGACCCTCAAAGACCTTAAAGTGATTTCAGGATTTCAGCTCTGGTCCCTTGTCTCTCCTGGGGAGGATCTCTTGTTCTGGTTCACAGTATTGACTTTTTTTTCCAAAAATCCATTTCATGTGCATTTTATGGTGTATGTCTATGCAATACTGTGTGTACAGTTGTGTTTACTGTTACTCTAATGCTCAGTGCAGATGCAGACTTCTCATAAACACATTGTCCCAATGTGTTACTAAACACTACACTTTTATATGGGCCAAACGACTTTAAATCGCATCCAAAAAAACATTTTTGGAACATTGTTGTTTCTTGTTTTCTCCAGCAGGTGGATCCTTGACAGCTTCCTCTGGGACTTTGATGAAATGCACACAAAGTTAGATATGAACTTTATCCATTCAAACAAGACTGGGTCCAGACAGCCCACAGTCAGTTAAACGGAGATATTAGGCAAGTAA
>NC_139831.1:32436503-32560765 GCF_963691815.1 Echiichthys vipera
TTACATAGACCCAACAATTCCCCCGTAGAGTACGGTGGCAACGAAAACCTTCCCTTTAACAGGCAGGAACGTCAGACAGACCCAGCTCTGTGGAGGTCCCTCTGTGTCTCTGCACCTATCTCTCTCTGTCCCTCTGCGCCTGTCTCTCTCCGTCCCTGTCTCCCTCTGTGTCTCTGTGCCTGTCTTTCTCTGTCCCCGTCTCCCTCTGTGTCTCTGCGCCTGTCTCTCTCGGTGCAGACAGATGTCCATCCTACATAGAGCTGGGTCTGTCTGACGTTCCTGCCTGTTAAAGGGAGTGTGCACCGGTTGGGGAGGAAGAAAAGGAGAGAGAAAGAAAGAAAAGACAGACAGATGGACACAGAGAGACACAGGCACAGAGACACAGAGGGAGACAGGGACAGAGAAAGACAGGCACAGAGACACCGAGGGAGACGGGCGCAGAGACACAGAGGGAGAAAGAGACACCGAGAGAGACAGAGAGAGAGACAGGCAAAGCAAAGGAGGGAGTCCCCTCAGCCAGCTGGTCCACAGGCTGAACTCCAACAGCACCGGGCACCAAGACCGCCCTCACACCATCCAGCCCCACCAAATTATAGCAACAGAAAAAGACAATTACATCGACTATTGGACATCCACAACCAAAACCCAGAGCAAACTTCAATGCTATTTGGCCCTAAACAGACAATACTCCATGGCAGATTATCTGAGCTCTGTAACTGAGCCCAGACTGAGGAAAACGTTGACCATGTACAGACTCAGCAACCACAGTCTGGCTTTAGAGAGCGGCAGACACAGACAGACCTGGCTATCCAGAGAGGAACTGCTGTGTCGCTTCTGTCCACACAGACAGGTGGAGACAGAGCAACACTTCCTGTTGTACTGCGACACATACACTGATCTCAGAACCCTGATATACACTAAAATCACAGGTTCAACCCCAGACTTCCCCAAACTATCCGACCAAGAAAAACTACAACATTTACTGGGAGAAAAAAGTGGCACTGCTGTAGATGCAGCGAGATATGTGAACGCCTGCCACAGGAGAAGAGACGACCTGCACAACAACACCTGACATGATTTCCTCCACATGAGTTGACCTGCACACTGATATGCTGCTTATTATTGTTATTGATATCATCATTATTATTATTATTGTTGTTGTTATTGTTATCATCATCATCATTATTATTATTATTGTTATTATTATTATCATCATCATTATTATTGTTACTTTTTTCCTGTAATTCTGTACGCTTTGGCAATATTGAGAACCACAGTCATGCCAATAAAGCTTGTTGAAATTGAAATTGACAGGCGCAGAGACACAGAGGGAGACGGGCACAGAGACAAAGGGGGAGACATGTGCAGAGACACAGAGGGAGACAGAGACACAGAGAGAGACAGGCGCAGAGACACAGACGGAGACACAGAGAGAGACAGGTGCAGAGACACAGGTGCAGAGACACAGAGGGAGACAGAGAGAGAGACAGGCGCAGAGACAAAGAGGGAGACAGAGAGACAGGCGCAGAGACACAGAGGGAGACAGGGGCAGAGAGAGAGACAGGCACAGAGACACAGACGGAGAGGGGGACAGAGAGAGACAGGCGCAGAGACACAGATGGGGACAGAGAGAGAGACAGGCGCAGAGACACAGAGGGAGACAGGCGCAGAATCACAGACGGGGACAGAGAGAGAGACAGGCGCAGAGACACAGACGGAGACGGAGACAGAGAGAGAGACAGGCACAGAGATAAAGATGGAGATGGAGACATAGAAAGACAGGCACAGAGACACAGAGGGAGACAGGGACAGAGAGAGAGACAGACACAGAGACACAGACAGAGACAGAGACAGAGAGAGAGACAGGCACCGAGACACAGAGGGATACAGGGACAGAGAGAGACAGGCGCAGAGACACAGACAGAGACAGGGACAGAGCGAGAGAGACAGACGCAGAGACACAGACGGGGCTAGAGAGACAGGTGCAGAGACACAGATGGGAACAGAGAGACAGGCGCAGAGACACAGACGCGGCTAGAGAGACAGGTGCAGAGACACAGACGGGGCTAGAGAGACAGGCGCAGAGACACAGACGGGGACAGAGAGACAGTCGCAGAGACACAGACGGGGACAGAGAGACAGGCGCAGAGACACAGACGCGACTAGAGAGACAGGTGCAGAGACACAGAGGGAGACAGGGACAGACACACAGACGGAGACAGGGACAGAGAGAGAGACAGGCTCAGAGACACAGGGACAGAGAGAGACAGGCGCAGAGACGCAGACAGAGACAGGGACAGAGAGAGAGATGGACGGGGACAGAGAGACAGGCGCAGAGACACAGACGGGGCTAGAGAGACAGGTGCAGAGACACAGACGGGGACAGAGAGACAGGCGCAGAGACACAGACGCGGCACAGAGAGAGAGACAGGCTCAGAGGCACAGACAGGCGCAGAGAGAAAGAGAGACAGGCATAGAGACACAGAGGGAGACAGGCGCAGAGAGAGAGAGACAGGCTCAGAGACACAGACGGGGACAGAGAGAGAGACAGGCGCAGAGACACAGATCGGAACAGACAGACAGAGAGAGAGACAGAGAGAGAGAGACAGGCACAGAGAGAGAGAGAGGCACAGAGACACAGACAGGGACAGAGAGAGAGATAGGCACAGAGACATAGAAGGGGACAGAGAGAGAGACAAGCGCAGAGACACAGACAGGCGCAGAGAGAGAGACAGGCAGACAGTAGAGTTTAATGATTCCAGATGAGCTGAGTGGTCTGCCTGACAACTGAAATGAACAGGAATCAATAGTGAGAGCGTCTGTCTGCAGCAGATAAGACACACACACACAATGTTGACTATTAAAGACGACAGCTTGAGATATTACACTATTAGTTATGCTATTTTTAATCAGCTATCATATTTAATTAATTCTTCAGGTCAGATCTTATCTGAGTGTCTAACTGTGGGCATGTGTGTGTGTGTGTGTGTGTGTGTGTGTGTGTGTGTGTGTGTGTGTGTGTGTGTGTGTGTGTGTGTGTGTGTGTGTGTGTGTGTGTGTGTGTGTGTGTGTGTGTGTGTGTGTGTGTGTGTGTGTGTGTGGTGGGGTCAAGTGTGTGTGAGTGGAGGATGGGGGGCTATTACTCCTGTAATGGGGAAGAGGAGGTGGGCTAATCTAAAATATAGAACCTTGAAAAGACACAAAAACAGGAGGGATGGATAAAAAAAAAGGATGGAGACAGAGATCTATGTTGAATAAGAATACAACAGCCTACACTGACACAGAGTTTGAAAGCCAGGGATTTGGGACAGATTTCAGTTTTGTTACTGGCACAAAAAAAAGTATTTTTTTTTAAGTCTAAATAGCATGTCCTGGTTTGGGGGATGTTTTCTGCAGCAGGAGTTGGGCCTCTTGTACAGCTCCATGGCAGGGTGAATGCAAATGTTTATGAGAACCTCCTTCACCAACATGCAATACCTTCACTGCAACTGTCTCCCAATCAGCTGCAACCTTCATACAAGACGATGTGTGCTGTGATTCAAGGTTCCCCCTGCTCATCAGGATCACACCGATGGCACAGCCATCAAGAACAATTCTGCTTTGGTCATCTTGCCAAAGGACACTTTGACATGCAGACTTAGGTCCCTATTTGATGGCCAATAATATCATTATCATTAGATATGCAAATATCTCAAATATTATAATAAAATCTATTAAAAAAAGTATAAGATTCTGCATGTATTAAAACATGCCCTGGTTCAGCTGGTTGCACAGTGGTTAGAGCAGTCACCCCATGTAAAGAGGTGGAAGGTCCTCGAGGCAGTGACCGCGGGTTTGACTCCCCTTTGCTGCATGTCTCCCCCCTCTCTCTCTCACCCCATTTCCTGTCCGTCCTTTAAAATAAAGGCTTGAAAAACTGCCAAACAATTATCTTAAAAGAAACAAAAACATGTCCGGTATATGTAGCAAATCTGTTTATTTTTTTCTAGTAACAGGAATGTGGAATAATGATTATAGGAAGAACTTGGCAGGAACAAAATAACAATAATAAGAGCGAGACTCCTTCACTTCATGCAAACTTGTGTGACATGTTTCTCAATGAAATATTGATCAGCTGTGCAATAATAATGTAAAGTGCATCATACACAATACATATGGGTGTGGATATGTGTAGAAAGCAAGCAGAGCCAGGCCAGAGCCGGGCCAGAACCAGGCCAGAGCCAAGCCAGAGCCAGGCCAGAGCCAGGCCAGAGCCAGGCCAGAGCCAGGCCAGAGAGATGAGCAGGTGAAGGTTGTGGGTGTGAGGAAAGCTGCGTATCATGGCCTCACTTGGAGCAGCCACCAGTGTGAGACCAGGCAGCTCCAGCTGCTAATTATAGTAATTATGATTCATTACTGCCTGAGATTAATTTAATAAAGAGGAGGCTGAGCAGAGCTCGTTAACCTTCATTAGAATAATTACAGACACAAGACACACACAAGCTCTCTCTCTCTCTCTCTCTCTCTCTCTCTCTCTCTCTCTCTCTCTCTCTCTCACACACACACACACACACACACACACACACACACACACACACACACACACACACACACACACACACACACACACACATGCTGACTGGGGAGATGGAGGGGCTTGGGTCTGTTCCCACAGCGTCTGCTGGCACACACTGTGGGAACCAAGACAGTGTGTGTGTGTGTGTGTGTGTGTGTGTGTGTGTGTGTGTGTGTGTGTGTGTGTGTGTGTGTGTGTGTGTGTGTGTGTGTGTGTGTGTGTGTGTGTGTGTGTGTGTGTGTGTGTTTGTGTGTGTGTAACAGTAATAAGATAAGGTAGAAATGGCTGCGATGAGATCCTCACTTTAAGTAAATGATTCATCATAGTGGCGATTTACTGCAGTCTTTTACACAGGTTACTCTGGGATACTGAAGCCTGCCTTTAGAGTTCTTTTGAATATTTGGGGTCTTTTCATTAATATCCTTTTTAATAGAATTTCTTTGTCATTATTATTACATTATTTGCAACATTTTGCGAATTATTAATTTTAGATTGTTAATAATCTCATATAATAATTACTGTATCTCTTACATTTCTGGAGACAACGTTCCAGTATCTATGACTTTTATCACCCAACTCTTCAGTACATTTCAGAGTGGACTCAGGGCCCAGTATGTGGTAAATGGTAGGTCTTTACATAGGCATGTCATGGTGCTCTCACAGATGTGGAACAGGGTTAAATGGATGTCTAAGCTTACACTAGTACATCTTTTATGCTATACATAGTTATGGCCTACATCTTTAATTTGACATGGTTACCTCTCAGTGATATCCAGAAGAGGCTGACTGACATGTGTGGACTTCATCTGCAGATACAATAATAATCATAATACTCCTAATAAATTCTCTTGTCGTACTCACGTGGGTGGTTTTCCCTAGCCCTGCTTCACTCTCCATTGTTCCTGTAGCAGTAAGTGTTGGCAGTGCTTTATAGTTTTTTATTCCACCATAGTTAAGATGCTAATATTTCCCAAGGTGAATAAGCTGCTGGGATATTTAATCTGGTTAATATATTGACTGTTTTAAAATAAAGCCATAAAGCCTCCAGGCGGAAGCAGGAAGTAGATCAGAAGGCCGCCATAATGGGTTTAGCTCTCTGATTGGCTAATCATGTCTCATTGTTTCAGTCATTATTTTGCTCAACTTTTAATTTCTTCCTCCTAAGGATCATTGAGCAAGGCAATTACATGGAGCTGACCTTGTGTGTTAGGGCCGGGGAGGAGGACAGGAAAGATGTCCCATCACCCCTCTTTCTTTTTTTTTATTTCTTCCACAACAATATAAAAAGTGTGGCGTCAGAGCCTCCATGACTACCCCCCCTCTCAAATAAGAGTCAACGGAATATTAAGTCCTTAGCATTAGAATAAACACGTAGTGTGTTAAATCAAAATCCAATTCTGTGGTCTATTATTTTCTGGCATAGTAATGACTGCCAAGGATTAGGAATCAATATTTCACTGCAGCAGGGACATTACGGGCTTTATTCAGGCCGTAATTGAGTTTTGAGGAGAGGCCCTACCCTGGAATCTGCATTAAAGATAAGGGCTCCTTTCATGTGGATGCAGGAGTAAAGCTGAGCCAGGCGACACTTTACACATCAGCGACACATCCATTACAGCGCACACCAGTTCACCTTGTGCCACAGTGGCCACTGTAACTCTGCTGCACACTTAGTTAACACGGTTAGACCTGAGAAGGGTCTGTCGAGCCACCTGTACGCATGGCTGCAGATCCTGGGGGACAAGTTCTGGAAAACATGAATTGTCCCATAAAAAGACTTGAACAAGTGTATTTTCAGACTTCACATTTTAGATTCTCATCTAAAAAGAAATGATTGAAATGGTGGAACAAATCATTTTGTTGGGTCAACTTGTGTTGTGTTTATTGTGCTCTTAAAACTGTGTTTTTTTTACCAGCATAACTGCAGTGTAAAAACATGATCAGTCAGTTTACACAACTTTGGGCCTTCATATTCTGATATTCATCAATATCAGTGAATCATGCATAAAGTAGTCCCATACACTGGAAGGAAACAGTTCAGTACATGATGATTTACTAATATAACAGTTGTGTAAAATGATGATTTACTAATATAACAGTTGTGTAAAATGATGATTTACTAATATAACAGTTGTGTAAAATGATGATTTACTAATATAACAGTTAAAATTATGATTTACTAATATAACAGTTCAGTAAAATGATGATTTACTAATATAACAGTTAAAATGATGATTTACTAATATAACAGTTCAGTAAAATTATGATTTACTAATATAACAGTTCAGTAAAATTATGATTTACTAATATAACAGTTCAGTAAATGATGATTTAGTAATATAACAGTTACAATGATGATTTAACTAATATAACAGTTCAGTAAAATGATGATTCACTAATATAACAGTTAAATAAAATGATGATTTACTAATATAACAGTTAAAATTATGATTTACTAATATTACAGTTCAGCAAAATCATGATTTACTAATATAACAGTTAAAATAATGATTTACTAATATAACAGTTAAAATGATGATTTACTAATATAACAGTTTAGTAAAATCATGATTTACTAATATAACAGTTTAGTAAAATCATGATTTACTAATATAACAGTTTAGTAAAATCATGATTTACTAATATGACAGTTAAAATCATGATTTACTAATATAACAGTTAAAATTATGATTTACTAATATAACAGTTAAAATTATGATTTACTAATATAACAGTTCAGTAAAATCATGATTTACTAATATAATAATATATAATATACAATATATAAATGATTCCCTGTGCAGTACTTTTTGAATTTTAAACACCTTCGCCTGTGAGCTTACAGAGCTTCACGTTTCACTTCCGTGTGCGTGTAAACATGTAAACATGTAAACACGTGCACATCTTAACCTACAGTAAATGTGTGTGTCTGTGAGCCTTTCAACTGACAAGAGCCGGCGCGCGCTTCCCGCTCTCTGCTTCTCCTCGCGCTCGGAAAGCGAACTGGCCCGGACCGCACCTCCGCTCGCGCGCAGCCTCGAGATAATAGACTATTAGTGGAAATGGGATTCATTTGTAGCCAATTACAACCCGTAGAGTTGAATAGGAATGCATAAATAAGGGAAGGAGACCGACACACACACACACACACACACACACACACACACACACACACACATAGGCGATGGTGGATCCTCGAGGGGCAAGCTAAAAGCCAAAAAAGGCGTTGAGAGCGGCACGAGCTGAAGAGGGATAGAGAAGAGAAGAGGGGGGGGGGCTTCGCTTAACTAATGGAGAGAGAGAGAGAGAGAGAGAGAGAGAGAGAGAGAGAGAGAGAGAGAGAGCTAGTTTGAACTATTAGAGAGCAGCGTCCGTCCCGCCTTCAACTCCTGCCAGGCTTCCAGAGCGCGCACCCACCGGTGACCAGACAGAGCGCGCGAGGCTGGAGGTCGGGACACCGAGCGCTGTTTATGTGTGTGTGTGTGTGTACACCGTGTGTGTGTGTGCCAACACGGGATAACGGCGCCGTACAAGACAGACAGACATTAGATCACCGGAGACGTCGCGTTGCCGCGGTGGAAGCAGAGGATGAAGGGGAAAGAGCCGGAGAGAAGAAGTTTGAGTTGAGCCCCTCTCACCGATGGGAAACTTCCAGAGCTGCCCTCCTTCCGGACGCTGACGGGACTCAGGAGCCGGCCCGTGTGTCTACTTTTCACATGAAGACAACACTCTGCTCTGACCCCGCTTCCTTTTGAACCGCCCGTGCGTTTTCATCCGGATTCTTAATATATGGGACAGGGAGAGTAAAGTGATGAACCGGGACAGAGCGGTACCGGGGCCCGGAGCGGACGGGGTCCAGACCGTGATAAGCCGGGACAGAGCCGTAGCAGGGCCCGTGGCGGACGCGGTCCAGCCCGTGTTGAGTCGGGACAGAGCCGTACCGGCGCCCGGCGGCGGGGACGGGGTCCAGACTGTGGTGGGCCCGGACAGCGGAGACATGCTGGACGGAGGCGCCGCGGGGGAGAAGCGGCTCTTCTCCAACGCGGTGGCGGGAGGCAGAGAAGCTCAGGCCGTGGAGAACCACTCGGAACCTCCGCCGACGAACCCGGTGTTAGCCCCGCCGCAGCAGGTACACAGAGATGCATGGGAGAAAAACTTTATGATTTTGTGTGTGGGGGGGGGGGGGTTTCAGCAGCAGACAGAGCCGAGCCCCACAGTAGAAACCAGGAGGGGATACATGGATCCAGAGTACAGTGTTCTGTAGACAGGGAGGCGCGGGAAGTAGCAGAAAAGTAGGAGAAGCGTGGATGAAAAGAAAAAAAGAGGGCGAGTGATGCTTGTGTGGTTTTAGGAGCTGAACTCGGGTCTCGTCGGCCTGCGTAGTCCCGGTGAGGCTGGAGGTCGGAGCAGGCACATGGGGCCTTAATTAAGATATAGCAGTAAAATTAACAGCCAATTTGCTGCGGTAATGTGATGGGAAACAATAAAAATAAAGTATATAGATACCATCGAATGATTTTCCATAAGCGCTCACGGGGAAAATGATTTGTCCCTATTGGTTGGGATCCATACAAACGGAATGAAAACATGCAATTCCACGATTTCAGAGGGATGTCGTTTGATCCGAAATGCAGCACATAAACAATATAATATTTCTATTTCCCTTAAATCGAATAATCATCAGAAAAACGAAAATTCCATAAAGTACTATAAGTTTAAAAAAAAAAAAAAAACTTAAATAAACCCCTCACACAGCCTAAATAGCCTTGGATGAAATGGCCTTGTCGTGGATGAGGTTTAGTTTCAGGTTTATTATGAACTGGTCCCTATCTTAAATAAAGGATTACTCCTCTTAATCACACCTCTGATCGTGCTAGTGTGTCATTCTTCTTATCATCAGATGTTAATAGGCCCCTGGGTGCTATACCCGAATGCTCCCTCGGATTATTTCAAGAGAGAATTATAATATTACTAATGTGGGATTATTCATGTGGACATGCTCCAGACTGGCCTCATTAATAAATGAATGATCCTAATCAGGATGTAGTGCAGGGGGAGCCTTTTATCTGCCCAGCACACTTGGCCACCTTTGGGGCTCCACATAAATCTTGAGGATATAAATCCAGCGGAGGCTACATATCTATATCAAAAAGGCCTAGTAAACACGGCGCACACATACACAGGGTCACACCGATTTAAGGGAAAGGGGTAGTGTGGATTTTATGGAAATCATAAATGAATGCTTTCATAAAACTCCCCAAAAAATGACGTGTGTTTGTTTTCCAGTTCTGTTCATCCAAAATTTATAAAATCAGGAGGTTTTTTTTGTCCAACTCTGTTTTTTTCTCCATTCAGCACTACAAAGCGAATTAAAAATGTGATTGATCGGTCCGCCTTGTATTATTGGATAGGAAATGTATTTGATCTGTGTTCCTGTTGGGTGATTGCTTTATGAATACAGTTCAGCCCGCTTTATTGGCTGTGTGCTGCTCACACGCAGTCTGTCTGCTTCACTGCTTTAACACGATTTACAGGTGTGGACACTAATGTAGCCTGCTGTTATTTCACCGACTATGGGATATTTATTGAAACTTTTATTATTTTGATTATTATTATTATAATAATAATAATTATTATTATTATTATTATTATTCGTATTACTATTGGGCTACTATCATTATTATTATTATTATTGTCATTGAAAATATTTTGTGGCAAGTGTTAAACATGAAAAACAATAGGTGTACACATTTATAAATGAATACATAGCTGGATTAAAAATGATTAAAAGCCCAGGAAGTGTACCGGAGCGCGTCCGCAGCTGGCGCGGTCAGAGGCGCGGGGTGGGCCGCAGGTCAGAGGGGAGCGGGAAGAACTACATGCTGTGAGGGAATAATTCCACTGCGTTCTTCACCAGGGCCCCACCGGGCACCGGACCACCTCTTTCTCCGTACTGGACATCCTGGACCCCAACAAGTTCACGAGCAACCGACGAACTCAGCAGCAGCAGCAGCACGGGAGCCGCCGAGGTGAGCGCGAGCTGAGCGCGTACGGAGCGGAGAACCGGGAGCGCGAGCCCAGCCTGGAGCCCAGCAAAGGCTGCTACGGCGCGGAGGAATACCAGAGCAGTAAGTCCGAGTTGGCTCTCTGATGTTCCGGGTCATGTTCTCCTTTTCCTTTGCTTTCTTTTCCCGCCCATCGGCCCTCCAGCGCGTGTCCCCGTCCACATGTCTTTGATCGGCAGCGCCAGCTGAATAAACTGATTCGAGTGTGTTTTTAAAAAGTGTTTTCGTTTCACTTCATTTGAACGTATGTTTGTGTCTTTACTGGATCATAGTGAGGCCCTATTCCACCTCCTTTTGACTCGAAACCTGTTCTCCAGAAGCCAAAGTTCAGAGGAAATGAACTCATGTGTGTCATTTACACTTGGTAGCTTTTGTTGAACAATTATTTTTAATTTAATACGTGCCCTATATCCAGTTTTCTGCGTGAGGGTTGAACGGAATAATTTGGTTGGTGACTTTTCTGCGTATTTTTCTGTAAAGTGTGATTTACTGTGTTGATTTCCGATTACAGTCTAAATCTGAACTATAAAGTGTCGGACGGAAGCCCGTGTTGAATATTCGGAATAATCTCGCGATGGTGGAACAAGCCGAACCACGGGGAATGCCTTAAAAAAGAAGCGTGGTGTCGTGTCCATAACTCAAATGGTGCTTTTGGAAAAGAACAGATTGTGTCAGGAAGACTGAAATATTCATCAGTGCTCTACTGAAGGAAAAAACAAAAACGCGTCTCCTTTATTGAAGCTCAGGTTAAAAAGAAAGAAAGAAAGAAAAAAGGCGCTAGGTAATTTGCCACGGTGCGTGCTTGCGTGCGTGCGTGCGATCGGTAATATTGATTGGTGAATATCTGTTTCGAACAGCAGTCAGTATTGTGTGTGTGTGTGTGTGTGTGTGTGTGTGTGTGTGTGTGTGTGTGTGTGTGTGTGTGTGTGTGTGTGTACATGCGTGCGTGCGTGTGTGTGTGAGTGAGCTCCGTCTCCTTATTTTGATATTATAGATTCAAGATTCAAGAAGCTTTATTTATCCCGAGGGAAATGATTGTGCAACAGTTTCAATACAAAGGTGGGAAAGGATCAGAGTGACAATAAGCATAAAAACATAAATCAAATCAAAACAAAGCTCACATAAAATAAATCCAACAATAACTAAATGTGACAGAGTGCAACAGACATTGTGGTTAAACGTGGGTTTATACAATATAAAACAATATGCAGAGTGCAGTTTAGCAGCATTATTGAAATGAGATAAGTACAAACTAAAGAAGTGTTAAGGAGCGATAGGTGTGAACAGTGTTAAAAGTGTAGCAGCATAAAACATATTGGACATGATAGGCCCGTGAAACTGTTGTTCCAGTGTTTTTTTCTCCTTTTCCATCCTTTAATCTTTGCATTTCTTTTTGTCTGACCTCTGGTAATTACAAAACACCTGCAGACATTAAGAAACAGAGGGTTTAAGGTTAACTTTCCAATGCAACACATTTGAGAAATGTTTAGATTCCCAAAGCAGAGATATATTTTTATAATAATAATAATATAATAATGTTTAGAATAATGTTTTAAGCATTTAAAAGGCTTACGCGTAGACTAGTCATCGCCACACCATTGTTTAAAATAAAGGTAAAATATCCTGTTTGATTGGATAATTAACCTACGCTATAAAGTACAAATAACTCCAGTCTCATTTTGATTCAAATGGAGTTTTCAGTCACACCACTATAGTGAAGACTGTAAACCTATGTTTGCTGATATTTAAAGCTGAATATTAAGGGCCTTATTGTGGATTTATTTCAAAGAAATTCATTTGGAGGATTTCTGTATGTGTTTTGCCAGGTGTATGGTGTCACCTGCATTCATAACTATTTTAATAACTAGAATTTCCATTAGCTTCTTACATGTAGGCCTATTCACAGCTTGTTTGAGCTCAACAGTAAACTCTGTTTTTATTTGATTATTTTTCAGTCCAAAGTAAAGTGTGATTCAAATACGCTTTTCATTTTTCCCACACCAAACACTGGGCTAACATTTGCAATCTAATAGCAGCCCCAGCTGTCATAAGAGCGTCTTTAAGCAAATCATTAGTATGGAGGCCACAGGCAGCCAAAAAGGCTAAATACATGTTTATAAAGCCGACTTCTTTTGTGTTTGGAAGTTTTATACCCTCTTATTTATATATCCGTTTATTATAATATACATGCTCACAATGGCTGTTCAGGGAAGATCAAGTGTATTTTCTACAGACAGAAACAGGCATTATTAAGTCACAAATATAATAAAGAATGCTTTTATCAAAACCTTTTTAACGTTGCACTTGGACTATGACTGCAATACCTTCCTGTTATATTTTTTTAGGATTTTATATGTATTTGTTCTTTGCAATAAACTCTGGCTAACATTTTAGACACGTGAGCAGGCAGGATGACCAACCGGGTACAGCGGGCAACTGCCCCGGGGCCCCAGACCCTCAGTGGCCCCCAAGTCCCTATGAGGCAATTTACATTTACAGTGATTGCCATTTGTTTGGTAATGTACCAAACGAAATACTAAGCTGAAAAGAGAATGGTGTTAAAACGTCACCTCCTTATTCTTGAATAGAGATATCAAAATAAGAGAAGAAAGACAGAGCGCAGCGGGGAAGTAGTGCTCCAGCTGACCTGGTGCAGTAAGAAGACACAGTGGGGGGAGCTAAGGAGAGTTCTTTTACATTCCTCCTCCTCCTAATTATATGAGTCAGCCGCCAACCGGACCATCCCCAAAGGTTCGACTGACAACAACTCATAGAGAATGATAAATTCACTGAGCACACTGACTAATGTGTGTGATTACTGCCTCTGGAACGCTTTTAAAAATTCAAATCAAAATTTAAATCTAATTAGACATAAAGGGAGCACAGGCCTCAGTGATTTAGATTGTTGTTCACATTTCCACACTGCCAATTCATTTAAACGATCATTTTGTTTGTATGTTTTCTAAACTGTATGATGTCTTGTTCACGTTCTTTCAATCAACCACATTCCGTAAGTTATTATTGTTATCTTTGTAGTACATAGTTGCCATATCTTGTACAGTAAATGACAAAGGTGCACTTTGGAAAGACTGGATAAGAAACTGAGCAACATTCACGCCTTGGGGCCCTGAAGGTCCCTGAAGGACCCTGAAGGTCCCTGAAGGTCTCTGAAGGTCCCTGGGTCACCATGGCCCTTCGATTTATTGCAAATGTATTTGGTAATAAATAACACTAAAGCACAATATAAAATGATAAAGGCCCTTGAAATAACTACAAACCTGGGGCAGGGTAATGCTCCAGTATCTTGGGCGTAAGTCAAAATCTATGGCTACCAAAAGGACAAACATGCTAGCCATATACACACACAAGCCATGCAACAAGTTCCACTTCAATATTTGTTTGTGTGACACAGATGTCATTTCAAGTTCGTTTAATACATTTCCTGAGGCCAACATATATTGGCCATTAGAGGAACTGCAGCCCAGCACACACACACACACACACACACACACACACACACAGATGTGATCTTATGTGATCTTCATGCAGTTAAAGTCGAATTTTGTATTGGCTGATAATTTGACCTCGTCTTTGTTGTGTGTGTATTTTCAGAGGAGGGCTTTGCATATAGGAGCCAAGATGAGGATGACTATCACGGAGCCGGGACCCCAGATTCAGAGGCTCCAGATGGGCCCTACAGCAGTGAGGAGAGCAGCTCAGCCCTGCCCAGTAATGGAGACAGAGATCTGGGCCAGCACAGCCACCAGGATCCCGGCAGAGACAGCAAGAGCCCCGGAGGAGGCCCCGCAGGCCAGATCACAGACGGCCAAACCAACGGGGGCCAAGGCTCGCAGGGCAAACCCAAGAGGAAGCGCTCTGGCTCGGACTCCAAGTCGGGGAAGCCCCGTAGAGCCCGGACTGCCTTCACCTACGAGCAGCTGGTGGCACTGGAGAACAAGTTCAAGTCCACGCGCTATCTGTCAGTGTGTGAGCGGCTCAACTTGGCCCTGTCACTCTCCCTCACTGAGACCCAGGTCAAGATCTGGTTTCAGAATCGTCGGACCAAGTGGAAGAAACAGAACCCCGGAGCCGACACCTCCGCCCCCACTGGCGCAGGAGGTGGAGGAGGTGCTGGAGCAGGGGTAGGAGGCCTGGGGAGCCTCAGTCCTCTCAGCCCATCCCCTCCGATCAGCGGGCACCTGGCCATGCACGCCGGCTACGCCAGCCACCATCACCCCCCCACTGGCAGCCTGGTCCAGCTGCCTTTCCTCACCGCCAGCCACGTCCTGTCCCCCTTCATGCTGGGGACACAGAGCTACGCTGCACCCGCCTTTTACAGCACACACCTGTAGACACACACACAGACGGGTGCAGACAGACAGATTCCTCCTCAGAAACACACCCTGAGCCCAGGGAGACTGGAACGTTTCAGCAGACAGACTGTCAGTATTCAGCTCTGCTCTCCTTTTTACTACCAACACCTGAAGGCTTTCATTTCAACGGATTATTTTGATAGAATGTGAATATCTACCAGAAACTGTACATACATTTATGTTTTAGCTCCCTATTCCGAATGCTGTTTTAAACTACGTAATAGATAAATAGTTGATTTCTTTGTTTTAAGAAAAGTCTGTATGAATATTGAATGTTTATTTATGACTTAAGGAATGGCTTGATCTATTGTCAGTACCGTGTAACTCCAGCTGTGATTGTTTTCATTTCTGTTATTTATTGAATTTGTTGACAGTTTCCATAAAATCCTTGGATGTACTGAATCCTCAGCTCAACATGATATCGTCCTTTGATATTAAAATAATGACAAACTCTGAAAACAAGCCAAGTGTACTCATTCTAATGGAACAGGACAACATGTGTCAGCAGGAAGGTCCTGGTTGGAACAGTCTGTGTTCCCACAGTCTGACAGCATGCAGGTGTAGCCCACCTCACACTCAGTGCCTTTCCATGCAGTTTACAAACCTGATTATATTCAGGTTAAGGGCATACTCCTGTTTCTCAAACACCATGTAAACACCGTACCCCTGGTAAAACCAGAGCTCTCTAACCCCGGGTAACAGCCCAAGAGAACTCCTTCAGTACCTGATTATTCCTGCATGTAAACAGCATTCCCAGGTTACTATCTGGTTTCTTTTCTGTGCATGCTCCGTGGGTTAGAACTCCCCCTCCCCACTCCACTGCAGTGGCTTTAGACCCAGAAATAGAATAAACCAGGAAGCAACGGCGCCGAAAACAACGTGAAAAAAACAACAATAGAGCGTTCCCTTTAAACTGAGGGAGGACTTCACCATGGCAACTAACATCAGGATCAAGAAGTCCTGTTTCTGTGGTAATCCTGTCCAAAAGTCAGACGCTTGTGATTTTGACAAAGGTGAAGCAGAAAAAAAGCAGTATTCAGTCCAGTTTTATGTAGCATAGCACCACCTACTGTGCTGTTACTCCGAAATTTTCCCATTCAACCCCGTCTCATGTAAACGAGGGGATCTTCATTAATCTGATTGTTCCCTTAACCCAGGAAAGACCATTTTCAGGGGACTTCTGTGCATGGAAACGTGTGCTGGGACATGCTCTAGTCCCCTGGAACTCTGAACAAGTCAGTGTCAAAATAAGAGTCCATGCCGGTGGCTTTATGCAGCTGTCCTTATAGGCTAGGGCTGGCCCTTGAAAGTCCAAGATTTCAACCATTAGGTGGGAGACCCAACATTCAACTGAGGTTCTTCATGTCCAGCAGTCAGAGGTGTTTTGCTTTTGTTTCGGGGGTTTTGTCAGTGTGCCCTGTGCTTCTGCAGAGTGAGTGCTCCTCGCTTTCACCCTGCTCTCCGTACAGGCAGCTGCAGACCCAGGGGGAGTCTGAGGGAGACGGAGGAGAGGCTCCAACATAACATTCTCCTCTGCATTCTGCCTGGAAGTGGTGAATTCACAGCTCACAGCAACTTAATACCATCAAGTGCCTGGCTTTTGATTGCCTTATAGTGTTGCACTCTTCCAGTCTGTTGTTTGAGTAGTTAGCACGCATTAGCTGAGATGGCACTGCAGCAGTGTTAATGCTAACCCATAGTAATAAGGTAGCTGTCTCAAAAACAGCCCTCCGCTGATACATGGTTGCACTCCTGCAACATTGTCTGACACATGATGGACAGTAAAAAAAGATCAAAATTGATAAACAGAACCAGCGATTTTGTCTTTTTCATCCCACACATGTTTCTCCCTTGTTAAAGCTGGTAACTACGTTACCCACAATGAAACTCGACAGCTCAGTCCCAGATTCAATGTGTTATACTAGTAGTGGCTAATATAGAGGCCTCAGAGGTCTAGGAAAACCTCTTCTAGCTAACTCCACACCTCCAGATTTGTTTCGTTTTCAAATGTGTAGTCTTCAGCCCGGCCGATGCTGACTCTGAATATTTTCTAATCAGGACTGTATGAGGGCTATGCTGATGACCAGGTACGATTATATATTAAGGGACAATGAGTCATGTCTGTTTTGTTGTAGACAGGCACCAATCCATGCTGATTTTATAGATCTACTCAGACCTGTGTTGCAGCAGAGAGTCCAGTTTCCTGATGCAGGCGGTACAAAAGGCTCATACCTGAAAACAAGCCCATATATAAACTAGGATCCTTATACTTCCTGCGCCTCCTTCAGACCTGCTCTTCACAGCAGCCACCCCTCAAATATGCTTTTCATATTTGGCTCCTGTGAGGAGCTCCAGGGAGTGGTTTAGGGTCCTCCTCCGTGATGGCAGGTCAGACAGTATACAAACAGGGCGCTCAGGTACGACCTTTTCATACTGACCTCTGCCACATAAACATTCACTTCCAAAACCTGGGAGGAGAAGTTCCAATGGGCCAATACGCTTGTGGCAGCTTAAGTGTACCACCACAATGATGGCTGACAAAAGGTTATTCTGTGTTTCTGAATACAGCATAAGAATGCACTGTCGCCCCATGAGAAGGAGATTGGGTGTGGCTGGATCAGGGTCAGAAATATCAGAGCACACATATCCAAGGGGCTTTGCATGTGCAATTCCTCCACTTTTGTAAGAACGGCACCGTTGGACCAAGTTGGGTTCAAGCGTAATGCAATTCTCTCTCTCTGCCAATGAAGTTTGTGCCTTCACCTCAGATCACCTCATTAGGGCAGCCTCGACAGCTCACAAGACGGGAGAATACCATAAAGAAACTGACGGAGCATCATCATTTATCTATTTATTTCAAAGGCACAGTGTACAGTTTCAAACATGTATATATATATATATACATATATATATATATATATATATATATATATATATATCACCACTGGATGCATTGAGTAGGTCTGCTTAGCCAAGATGGGTAGATGTAAAGGCTTGTTTGACTTGTTTGATTTTTTTCAAGGGGTTAGATGAGATGTAGACTGTCCCAAGCCCAAGGTAAGATGCAGTTGTGGACAGTAGCATTGTCCTTTGGGAGCCACCATTGTGGCTTATGTCAAAAGGTATTTACCTCTGTAGCTTAAGAGCACTTCAAAAACTTTAAGGAGGACTTTTTAATATAGCTACTGGTGCAGACATTCCCCTGGTTTGCTACATGCTAAGGTTCCAGGGTGTTTTCCATTACATTTGGGACAGGGTTTCTTGAGGTCGCAGTACGGTGCGAGGTTATTGGTACAAATCCAATTTAATATCTTCGGAGGGCAGCTGGCAGAATTCTGGCCATACACTTAGGTGGTGGTCTTTGGTACCACAGTATGGTTTCTGGTTACTGCATGTAGATTGTGAGATGGGAGGGCTCATATCCTTCAGAGCAGAAGGTGTCCATGCAATATTGTAGCTGTGGGATAGTAGACAAGGGAAGTTTACTTATATATCACAAATCATTTAAGAGAATGAAAAATAAAGATGACTCAAAATTAAAAGAATAAGACAGGTGTATAGTATAGCAGCGTTTGGTTGATGGTCTCCTCTCCCTTGCATATTGAATTCATTGCTTCCATTGGTTATTACCAACTTGTCATGTAACCATCTGGCGCTTCACTTAGGTGTGTTGGCGCAGGGAGAAACCTAAAACATGCAGGGCAGCGGCCCTCCAGGAGCAGGGGTTGGAGATGACTGCTTTAGAGTCTCCAGCAAAGAGGAATGGAAGAAAATGCGTGGACGCACTATATGTGCCCTTTTTTTCTAGGTCTTTTCTGAGTCTAAGTGGTGGAGGGAGGGCTGCACAGCTTGGAGCAGGTGGAGATTGAAGGCCATGTTGGGAATGTGTGGCCTGGGACTTGTGTTGCTTCAAGCAGTAGCAAAGTTCCTCCACTGAAGAAAGACTGACCAACTGAGCCAGAAGGGCCATGGGCATGAGGAGGATAGTAATGGTGAGCCATGCTGTCCAGTCAGTGAGCTAAAGCTTCCATTAAAGCTTCAAGCTAAGTCATCATATGACAGATCTAATCAATATCATTTTGCATATTTACAAACTCTCAAGGTTCTCGGATGGCTATCTGTGTGTTGGATAGTTGGCGCTGCCATAGAGCCTTATCTGTGGAGCTGCATGGGGTGGACCAGTTGGGGATGTCCCGTATATCTATAGCCAATGTATCATGTTTTAAAGTCTCCAAATGAAAGGGGGCTTGGGATTGTCTACTTGATCTCCTAGGGGCGAGAATATTGAAGAATATATATTTCCTAATATTTGCTAATCAGGACTGAACTAGGGGTTTGCTGATCACCAGGTAGACTATGGATGTGTGATCAGACACAATGAAGAGTCCTCTTCAATTGTGGTTTATTTTTGACATAGACGGGGGCAGTACAGGGGAGGCTGGAACCAATCTGAATTTATAAATTTCCACTCGGACAAGCACAGGATTCTGATGCAGGTAGTGCAGAAGGCTCATACACTGTCTGAATCCAAATGTCCACCCTCCAGACTTGCGGACTGAGCCCTTGCAGACTTCATTTGTGCATACTGTGATGTGTTTACTGTTATCATGTCAGGTCTGTGAGGGTCAGAGAATGCAACGATGCTGATAGACAGGCCTCAAGTCTTTTTCACTTGTTGCTAGGGAAACATTCAAGTGACAACAATATGTGTACACTCATGTACATACAGTGATGGCTGCAGCACTTGACTATACATCTAAATATTTCGGTACCATGATGTGGCTGAATATTATTTCTGCCCTACATGATTTAAGTAACATTACAATACAGTAATTGTTTCACACATTAATAATTAGTCTGTCACGTCTATATTGCATTGGATTGTGGGTAATTCAATCAGTGAAGTCTAGTGATGTCTGCACCCCAAACAGACTCTCTGGAAGTCTGTAGAAAGTCTACTTGAGACCTCCCGGGATTGGGTGAATTGGATTGGATTTGGACAACCCTAGGCACACAGACTTCCCGGGAACACGGACGTAAAGTCCGCGAGTCTGGAAAAGTCCAAACACAGCCTCCGATCAAACCTGGCTCCTCCTACTTCCTGCTTTCAGACAACTCTTACTCCAAACCTGCTCTTCACAACAAAAGGCAATGTACTACATCTTTAACATATACAGTAGAACAGTGGTGGCTGCTGGTCTTTTCAAGGAGGGGAAGCTCATTTTTCCGGCCTACATCACAAATGTGTTTGTTTATTTATATGTAAATTCTACCATTCGTTACTTTTCGAGAAAATGATCTGTGACCTTGTCGTACCAACTAGGCGTCTTTTCCAGGGACTTGACCAGTGTCCTCTAAATGGCCAGCAGAGCTAGGCTGCCTAAACAGCCTTGGCACAGCTGGAGCTGCTGCCCCAGGCTACTGTGAAGTATGACCGCCTGTGAGTGTGAGTGATCATGACGGGGGGAGAAGCTCTGCAGCTGCTGCTGCTCGTTGGGAAAAGAAACCGCAGACTGACAGAACAGAGTCTCCAAACACAACACTAGTCGTTTTTAACAAAGACAAAGTCTCTGGGGATCGGTAAAGTCTCCGGATCAGTTCAGAACAACGGAATGAAAAACTTGGAAAATGCTCCGCTGGATGTTTATTCTTCAAGATCGCTGATTCGCTCATTTAGCTGTCAATCAAAAAAGGATTTCGCCTCAGAAAGCTCATCCAATCATCATGCCCGTCTGTCCGTCGTCCCCAGAGCTGCTAAGCGTCCGATGGGCGGGACAAAGCCCAGCATTTATCCAATGAGCATCTAGTTTGGCTGCAGTGGAACAACCCGCTCTACGCTTCCCCATTGAAGTCAGTAGAAGCTGAGCGTCCGACTGTGTAAAGTGCTGTGGAGCTGTGGGGATGAATGAGAAGGAAGTTGCTCTGGTTACCTGTGATAAGTAGCTGATTCTGAACTAAAGATGAAGGCTTTCTAGCTCGTATTTAGTCAAGGAAATGTACAAACAGCAGTACATATTTCACCACTTTCTTTTTATTTGCTGACATTTTAGGGGAAGCTGAGCTTCCACTGCAGTCTGAGAGCAATCGCCACTGCAGTAGAACAACATCTGTAAGCAGACTTTAAAAATGTACTTGGTAAGATTGCGATCCCTTGTTTCGAGCAGTTTCTCTGGCAGTAAGATGTAACTGCAGGTGAGCCTGAGCTTTCAGAGCCTCCATCTTGGTCGCTATATGAGTTGACTGTGATGTGGTGGTGAGCACTGTCGCCTCACAGCAAGAGGGTTCCTGGTCGGTTTTCTCCGGGTTCTCCGGTTTCCTCCCACAGTCCAAAGACATGCAGGTGTTAGGTTCATTTAAGACTCTAAATTTCCCGTAGGTGTGAATGTGAGTGTGAATGGCTGTCTGTCTCTGTTTGTCTCTATGTGCCCTGTGATAGACTGGCGTCCTGTCCAGGGTGGACCACGCCTCACGCCCAATGTCAGCTGGGATCAGCTCCAGCCTGAAATAATTAATAATATTTGTTGCATTATGGGAAATGTAGGTCCGCATTTTAGGAAACTGATCCAAAACTAGAGCTAACTTCAGGATATCTCAATCGCTCTCTTTTTTCAAATGTGTCTCTAGTGAAAGTAACTTTGTGTAAATGCCATACCAAACAGTTTGAATTTTCCTTTTAAGGGGAATTTCTGTATTTTTCAACCTGGACCCTATTTCCCCATGTATTCAGGTGTAAGTGACAAAGCAACAACCTTTTAAAAATGTGTCCAGTATTAAGTGATCACTGCAGCCTGGGCACTGTGAACTGAGCTGCAAAGTAACCAAACAGAACATCAACCGTCAATGTAGGTTCACTAAGTGCAGCTTTGTTCTATCGAAACTTTTTTAAATAAGAACAAAAATTGCTGCGCATTTCCAAATTGTGCCAACAATGTGTTGAGCTCCACATTCAATACCGTATCTGAAGTGGTAGCATTTATGTTTTTATTTTCATAGTGTCCATATTTATTTGTAGATATTGTCTCTCCAACCCAATCATTTTACAGTAATCAGATTACACACTGACAGCTAACAGAACATCAGTTATATTCCAACTTCAAATCCTAAATATTCTAATGATCCTGTTTTGACTGAATCAGTTTTTTTAACATAAAAATAATAAATAATGGAATTCATTCCTCAATTATTTTTAAGTTACTTCCTGTCCAATCTTTCTCCCAGTCAACATGGTGCTGCAGGTCTGTGTGCTGAATGAACCGTATCCTTTGATCACACGTCTTTAGATGATACTAGCTGATGCTGGAGTCAATCGTGTTAAATCCCTCAGAAGAGTTCGTTAAAGAATGACACGTGCGAATGTGCGAAAAATTCAAAATGGCCGACTTCCTGCTGACTTTAGCATATCGCTCCAAGAGGCTTTTTTGTACGTCTGGATGAGTTCTATATGCCTACCTGTTCTCAGAATTTGATGTCAATCCAGGGGCAGGCGCTGGAATTTAGTGTTTGCCAATAGGGGGTGCTATGAGTGAGTCAATATTGAGATGTACGGTAGGTGTGTTCAGGCTGGGACTCTGGGCATGTATGAGAAATTTGGTGAAAAATGAACAATGTTTGGTATTGTTACAACAACTTTGTCTTTTTAGCGATAGGGCCGACTTTGGCGACAAACCACGCCCTCATGAAACTCATGAAGTGGAGAAAGAAGAAAGACACAAATGCAGCAGGCTGAGGAAAGAGATTTAAAGTTTACTGGTAAATCAAACAGCTTTAATCCTCAAAAAACACAAAACTAATACCAACAACAAATTCAACTAGAAAAAAGTAGAAAAACAAGAGTAAAAATCAGTCAGTTATACATAATAAAAACTTGATTTGGCTAATATATTAAAGTTGTACTTTTCATCTAATTAATTGTCTGTTAAGTTCCTGTCTATCACAGAGTGAGTTCAAAAAATGGTGATTGATCACATGACCCACTATTGAAATCACTTGTTGCCTTTTTGCTGAGTATTCTAATATCTGTGTGTCTGTGGAGAAATTCCCTCTCTAGATGGAAATAAGTCTCCATGTTAGTGACTCTGCTGACAGAGGTCAGTCTGTTGGCCCAGATCATCACCAACAGTTATGCTGCGTTCACTTGTAATCGGAAACTGTGAACTTCCTTCTGAGTCAGGCTTGTAGTAAGAGCAAAAGTGAACATGTGTGTGTGTGTGTGGATTTAAGAGGGGAACATTTAGGGGACAGACCAGAAGTAGAGGGGTGAATGTGTTTCAATAAAGTTTAAAAAAGAGAAAGAATTTGTAGTAAAAAATAATAGTGACCGTGAACGTGAAAAGATGGAGGCTCTGAAAGAACAGACTCACCTGAAGTTACATCTTACTGCCACAGAGGCCGCTGGAAACATGGTGTCTCAATCTTATGGAGTACAACTTTAAGCTGAACAATTGAAACTTTTATAAATGAGACAAAGAAGGCTCTACATTTGCGGTCAGAAGATCCTTCAAGAATATGCATGTACGTGTCCTTCTCCTTAAAAGGTTATCCAACAGCAGTGAAATCATGTTCATGTGTTCTAACAATTCCTAACACATTCTTATACTGTTTTGGAACACAAATAAATTAAAACTTTTCTTTTAAGAAGTCCTTTGAAGGCATATTTAGTTGGCTGCAGGTCAGTTGAGGGCGTAGTTGAACTGGTTGGAGAACTTGTCATGTTTTCTTCTGTCAGCTTTACTCATAACCTCAGCCACTCTACGCATGGCGCTCCTGGAAAGAAAGACAGAGCAGAGGAGAGGAGGACAGGAAACGAGAGGATGGAGATGAGAGAGGCTCCAGAAAGAAATCTGATAAAACACACAAAAACCTCCGCTGAGGACACATGGCACATGCATGCTTAGGGATCGTGAATAAAGCTCCAGACTTCTTTGGTTCATAAACTATGCCTACTTCTGACCTCTTCCAGCTTAGCATACAGCAGGCCCTGCCCTCCCAAGTGTTAATATAACGTATTGCATACTGAGACGCAGGTTTATAGATCCTCAGCAGTAAGTGAGAGCGTGTCAGAGCTTTCAGAGAACACTGTTTCTGCAGGGACAGGAAGGGACGTACTTGTTGAGGACTTTTTTCTCCAGCCTGGAGCGGGACGTGTTGGCGCTCTGCTTCAGATCGCTGAGGTTGGGGTATTTCTTCTTCTTCCCTTTCCCTTTTTTACCCACCCGGTCTGAACCCAGGTTCTCTCCTGTTGCTGCCTCGATGTCTCGCATCAGCTCTGCATCCCGCCAGTCTACAACAGAAAGAAAACAAAGATTTGAACGGTGGAGTTAGAAGAACGTGCAGACCAGATTTCATGTTTGGCTCTTGGTAAATGGTGCTGTCCAAATGAAGCTTCATGAAATGTTGTCATTATGAGTCCACTAGATGGAGCTCTCTGTTCAACGCAGGGTTGGAAACACACTGAATCATTATTCTTTGAGCCCTTTTCTTTAAACCCAGAGCTCCATCTAGTGGACTCAACAAATACAACAAATGCTTCATGAAGCTTCATTTGGACATCACTGGTTAATTCAATTCAATTTTCAATTCAATTTTATTTATACTGCCAAATCATAACAAAAGTTATCTTAGGACACTTTACAGAGTAGGCATAGACCACACTCTATGACTTATTTATGATTTACATGGACCCAACAATTCCCCTGTAGAGTACGGTGGCAACGAAAACCTTCCCTATAACTAAATGGCACTATATAACATAAAATGTTAGGGAGCTTGTCACATTTCTGTCTAAAGCCTCTTTTACACAGAGATTGGACAATAGTGCCATGAAATGGGTATATCTCCCGCCTCTTCGTTTTTCTCCCTCTCTTTCTTTTTTATCTAAATTCTTATGGGGAAAATGTGTTTGAATTGAGGCTGTTCACTGAGCTGTAAAATTGTCATGCAGTGCAGCGCTCGGGGAGCAACTCCAGTTCTGTTGCCAGTGCCTTGGTCACCGGCTCTGATAGGAGTGCTAAGCTAATATACATGTGTTTGGGGCTGGGGGAAAACTGTAGCACCTAAAGAAATCCATGTGAACATGGGCAGAACATGCTCCACACTAAAAGGCCCTGCCCAGACCGGGAATCCCCAGTCTGTGCTGGCATTCCAGAAGCAAAAGAGACGTGATGTGTACCTCAGCACCGTCTGCGTCTGCGTGCATGTCAGATGCTGCTCTTACAGTTATATAGACCAAAGAAGGCTCTACATGTCATGTTAGAACTTCCACTGCTGGTTTAATGGTGGAACAACTCTGTCCCCCCATTCTGTGTTTTAATACAGAACAGGGAGGCAAAATAATGGTGCAACATTCCCGCCTTGAACAGTCTGTGTGAAAGGGGCTTAAGAGTCGCTGCCTACCTTTATTTTAACTGGTCCAACATGTCGACTAATTGTTTTGAGTAATATTTTAAAGTTGAAGATACCTTGTTTCTTTGCTGGTAAGATGTGATTTATGAAACATTCGTATCGGACCAATCTCAGTGTACGAATGAGCGGGCCTTGATAAATGCGGCGGCTGAATTCGATCGTCATTAACATGTTACACCCTTAAATATTCCTGGTTCGGAGGCCTCGCCCACTGAGGTCAAACATGGAGAGAAGAAACACTTGTAAGAAAAGAAACTTTTCCGACACACAGATCTGCATCCTGACATCCGAGATGGAGCAAAATAAAGCTGAGCTTTTTGGCAGTCTTGAGAGTGGAATAAAAGGGGCCCATAAAAACACTGTATGGAAAAGAATAATGGAGGCAGTCAATCCGAAGCAGCGCTCCACTGTGACCCGTTTGCCTGTGTGCGCACTGTTGAACCGGCACTCTTGCTCTGTAGCGGGGTTTGCCAGCGGGGTTATTAGGTATTCTGTTAGAAGTTACCTTTGTAACCTAGAAGAACCATACCAAGATGTTAATCATCTGATACCTTGTTTGATTTAATGCAATTTATCGAGGGTAGCCACTTACCGAGGAGATGACTTTGGCTCTGCAGTGCGCATTATTGCAGCCGCGCGCCCACACATTCATTCATTCACTCATCTTCAACCGCTTGTCCCTGTCGGGGTCGCGGGGGGCTGGAGCCGAGCTATTTTGAAATATAAAAGAATCGTGTGTGTCCCCCCCTGGCCAGCACGTTTAAAAGCGATAGCTTGGCATCACAATCACCTGTACATTTATCGAGTGGTAGTTTTTGCGATTGATGAATGCGTAATCATTCATGGATGGTGCCTTCAGACGCACATGAGTACAATCAATTGCTCCAACCACAATTTTTTATTTTTTTTATTTGTTTTAAGAATCCGTTTTGATCTGTATTTAATATGTGACTGCTAATGCTTAATGACAGCTGAGGTTTGTTGTTGTTTTGCTTTTTTGCGCACACACACACACACACACACACACACACACACACACACACACACACACACACACACACACACACACACACACACACACACACACACACACACACACACACACACACACACACACACACACACACACACACACACACACACACACACACAGCGGGGTCACAGCCTGTCAGTCAACAAACACTTTTACAGCGCCCAGAATTTTTAAGGTGGAGTGTTTTCTTTCATGTTTCCTGTTACATAAGTAGATGTTGTGAATCATACAGTCCACCTTTAATCAAACTTCAACTATTCTGTATTTCTCATTTTGAGAAAGAGCGGTGCTCTGCTGTATCACTGATCACCGGTGATCCAAACCCATTCAGAGTGATACGTCACCTCCAGAGTCTCCTAAATCCCTCTGGGGCCTTTTTGTCTAATGGAAACACGGAGAGTGAACGACCATTTGAGAGGGCGTGGACTGAAACTTTCAGAGTGGACACATTTTACCCTGATGGAAACACACCTACTGATACATTTTTCACCATCTTCTAACATTTTTAGACCAAATAACTAATTGATTAATTAAGAAAATTATCAACAGATTGATTGATAATGAAAACAATGGTTAGCTGCAAAGATGCTTTGCTTGGTTGCAGTCACAGAGCAGCTCTGTCACTTTACATGTTATGAATGTAATGAAGTGCTCCCAGTTCAAACAGCTACTCTCTCTCACTGCTGCAATTAAAGAGTGAAACTCAAACAAAAGTGTAATGAAGTCATTACAGCTGATAATGTCAATGAGCCCATCCTGTTCACTTTTAGAGCAGCAGTGGTAAACAGGGTGTCATGCAGGCTCATTTGGATCCAATTCTGGTGTTAATGAAAATTGTAATGTCATAATTCTGGGTGATAAAATAAAAGCGTCTGTAATGCAGAGTAATGATGGTCTAAACGAAGAGACACTTCTAGTTAATAACGTACTGTGGTGGAATTAGAGATAAACCTGCAGTAATGCAAAGTAATTACACTGTGATTGTGATGGGATTGAAGCCAGGCTCTCCACTCTGTCAAAACACTGACCCGAGCTCAGTGTGTGTGTGTGTGTGTGTGTGTGTGTGTGTGTGTGTGTGTGTGTGTGTGTGTGTGTGTGTGTGTGTGTGTGTGTGTGTGTGTGTGTGTGTGTTAGGGGATGGGGTGGGGGATTATTAATCAGACGGTCTGACCCTGGGTCTGACTGGACCTTCAACTATCCCTCATTACACACAATCACACTCTCACACACACACACACACACACTCACACTCACACACACACACACACACACACACACACACACACACACACACACACACACACACACACACACACACACACAAACACACACACACACACACACACACACACACACACACACACACACACACACACACACACACACAATGTAAATGCAGCTGCTCCTCTTTTAGCAGTAATGATTCTCCTAAATACACCAGCTGCTTTTCAATTACTGTTCTTCTGCCGTGTGTGTGTGTGTGTGTGTGTGTGTGTGTGTGTGTGTGTGTGTGTGTGTGTGTGTGTGTGTGTGTGTGTGTGTGTGTGTGTGTGTGTGTGTGTGTGTGTGTGTGTGTGCGTGCGTGTGTGTCCTTTATCACCTTGTTGCTGGGAAGAGTTTGAAAAAGAAAGACAATAAAGATAAAAAGAAAAGAAATAAAGAAAAACAACAAAACAGTTCAGACAGTCTTCTGAACTCAATCAGTGTTGCAGCAGGACTCCTCTATCTGTCAACACCTCTTAGCCCTTCCAGCTGGGGTCTTTGTGTGTGTGTGTGTGTGTGTGTGTGTGTGTGTGTGTGTGTGTATGTATGTGTATGTGTGTGTGTGTGTGTGTGTGTGTGTGTGTGTGTGTGTGTGTGTGTGTGTGTGTGTGTGTGTGTGTGTGTGTGTGTGTGTGTGTGTGTACGTCTGTCTGTCTGTCTATCTGTTTCAGGGCAGGGACCAGGCCACACACGCAACCACTAAGGCATCTGGGGTCTTTGGTTTGTTCAGACGTCTCTCAGCTACGCACCACTAAGCACAGGGACCCTGTGTGTGTGTGTGTGTGTGTGTGTGTGTGTGTGTGTGTGTGTGTGTGTGTGTGTGTGTGTGTGTGTGTGTGTGTGTGTGTGTGTGTGTGTGTGTGTGTGTGTGTGTGTGTGTGTGTGTGTGTGTGTGTGCAAGAGCATCTTTGCTTGTTCAAATGAGTGCTGCAGGGGCCGGGTTGGATTCTGACCTGTGGTCCTTTGCTGCATGTTCCCTCTGTCTCTCTCCGGTTTACACACACATCACCGGTGATCCAAACCCATTCAGAGTGATACGTCACCTCCAGAGTGTCCTAAATCTCTCTGGGGCCTTTTTTTCTATGGAAACACGGAGAATGAACGGCCATATGAGAGGGCGTTGCCTGAAACTTTCAGAGTGGACACATTTTAACCTGATGGAAACACATCTATAGACCGTATAATATAAGGACGTAGTCTCTGTGATGTCATCTATGGGTTTTGAAGAGCTAAAATGAAGCTCAAAGTGGCCGACTCCTTGTGGCTTCAGCCTTCACCATCTTGGCAGTGTCACGAAGGGCCGAATGAAGCCTGACTCAAAGCTCCAAGCTAACCAAGGCTAACAAGCTAGCTAGACTACTTCACTGGGGAGGAAGGTCGAGCGCAGCAGCCTGGAGATGGAGTTACTGGTTACTGTTAGTGGATATATCCTTTTAAATTCAGGCGCAACAACAAATGCTTTTTAGACAAAGCATTTGTTTCTAGCAGGCTGTGAACGTGGTTTACGCTTTACCTGAAGCAACACGCTCACCTTGCATTTGGTGTTTTAACGCAGTGCTGGCTGTCGTGATGCCTGCCGCACACTGCCAGCATGTTTAGACAGCCACTATAAAAAGAAGGATAACACTCAACACCTCTTGGACACATTACTCGGCTGACCTTGTACCGTGGAAAAACCCGATCAATTCGTGATCAATAAGAAATGAATTGATGGAGTTCACTGTAATTACCAGTGAGTCAACCCGGTTCAGGTGTTAATAAGACTAGAGCCACTCCAGTTCCTTTGAATTTGTGATGACTACTTCCTTCTGCACTGCAGTGAGCCGCAGACAGCAATGAGCTTCCTTTGATGATATCACCACCTGCTTTCCCTCGTCTGTCAGCGAGGAGCTTCATCTGCTTCATCAGGAGGATCATGCTATATCCCCTATGAACCGCAGCAGGAGAAAAAGGAGCAGCAGAAGGCGAGGAGTGCTGCACCAAGCACCAGACCCCTCACCAGCTTCCCACCCACCAACACTGCTCCAAACTGGGAGCATCTGTTTGCTAGTTTGCTAGTAAGTTGAGGTTATTACGTGAAGTTTACAAACCTTTTGACCACACAGGGTCCAGAAACAGCCATGTTGGCTTCATGTCTGTCTGTCACTATGGCAACTGGTCTCAGCATTACAATGTCCCTCACTACCTATTTAACCTCTCTGTACGTGTGTGTGTGTGTGTGTGTGTGTGTGTGTGTGTGTGTGTGTGTGTGTGTGTGTGTGTGTGTGTGTGTGTGACTAAATAGTAGAGGGAGGTGAGGCCAATGGTCCATCAACTCATTCAGGCCACTGTCCCCCAGACTGTGAGATTGCTGTGTTTTGTGTGTGTGTGTGTGTGTGTGTGTGTGTGTGTGTGTGTGTGTGTGTGTGTGTGTGTGTGTGTGTGTGTGTGTGTGTGTGTGTGTGTGTGTGTGTGGGTGGGTGTGTGTGTCCGTGTTTGTGTAAGTCTAGGTGTGAGATTGACTCATGGATCGATAGTGTAGTTGGTAACAAAAGATGCTATTTCACAACTCACTGGACTGCATGCCATGGCCACACACACATGCACGCACGCACGCACATACACACACAGAGTTGGTGGTTAACAAGACACTGCAGGCAGCTGGTTGACATCCTGCAGACTGGTGACTCTGTCACTCGCGCACACAACAACAAACACACACTCAAACACACATTATCAGACAATGGTAATGTGTAGAACAGCTGCTTTGTTGTGTTTATTGCTATTATTGATGCACAAAAATGAAAACATATGATCATACCCATCTATCCATCAGTGGGTCATGGACATGTTCACACAAATTTACATCAACATGACTTCTAGAGGAAATGGATCAATGACTAATGCTTTTCGACAGTGCTTTCAACCACATTTCACTGTCGGTTTCACAGTTTACTTTTCTTTTGGGCTGGTTTTCGTGTTGAGAGATGGTTGGGGGTGTGGTTGTGTAATACTTCTCCTGTCAAAGTCCTGCTCCTCACCCACAAAGGCCTCCACAACCCGGCCCCTTCCTACCTCACTGACCTGCTCCACCACCACCACTCTCCCCACGTAACCGTCGCTCCTCCAACACAAACCTCCTCTCCCCACCTGTCAGGACCAAGCACTGTACCTGGGGCGACAGAAACTTTTCCATTGCTGCCCCCTCCCTCTGGAACTCACTCCCCACACACATCCTTGACTGCACCTACCAGCACACCTTCAAACCACTCATTTAAACCAATCTCTTCAGAACTGCCTTCAACCCCCAATAATCCACTACTTCATTTCATTTCTAATGCATCACTTCTTGTTTTTAAATGGGCCTGTTTTTTAGTCGTTTTACCCATTTACATCTTTTTACCCTAACTCACTTCTTAAATATAGCCTGCTTGTTTTTAATGTACTCACTTGTAGCCTGGCTGTTGCTAATTGTATTTGTGTTAAATGTATTGATTTTATTGTATTACTGTATGTAAAGTGTCTGAGTACCTTTGAAGAGCGCTATACAAATAAAATGTAGTATTATTATTATTAATATTATTATTATTATTATTAATAAAGACGTCCGTGCCGGAGAGGGCAGGTGAGGGGAGCTGCCGTGAGTGGATGCAGCACAGAGACATAAACTTTTGGAGAATTTAGACCAGACACCCTGGTCTACACACCCTTCCAGCTGATGATCTTTTGTCTGAGACCTGCTCCTTGTATCCTTGTATTCTAAATACTTCCAAATGGCCCTTTTGCTTCATTAATGTTCTTTTAAAACTGGTAGTGAAGCTCCTCCAGCAGCAGCAGCTGTGTTCATTCAGCTCAGTGTTGTTAACGGGATGAACCAGTGTTCATGTGCTCAGAGGGACGAGCTGGAGCTTCTGTTTTGTCTTCAGAGCCGCTGGGTGACGTTACGCGTCAACTGGAGAAGGCTGCGATGTTGACAGCAAAAGTATTAATATTTTTGCAGGTTAGTATCTAATCCGGTATAAATTTCTACTATTGATTATTATCATTTGTATCAACTTTTTTGACAACCCTAACTGAGAGTGAAAGTTCTCTTTTGATCCTGGAAACAATAAAAAGAAAAAGCCCCCTTCTGGACGGGGTCTTCCAGCGGTAAGAAGAGATGTGGAAGGATGGTGCAGTGTGGTGCGATAGCTAGCGAGCTAGTCAGCATTAGATGAATCGAATACCCATCTACTGTGGCCAATGTTACGTTTGAATTCAATCATGGGGAAGGCAGTTACAGGTGGTCAAAACAACCATACTAAAGATAACTTAATGAGTGAGTGGAATGTTGTAACGTTACATAATGTTGGAGGCTGCATGAGCCAAAGTCAAATCAGTACATCCTACTAAGATACTGACAGTTAGAAAGTGAGTACAACCATCTGTTGAATCCAGCACTCGTGCCCATCACTATAGTTAATATGGACAGGTGCAGCTGGAGTGTTCAGTGTGTGAGTGCGTAACTCCTCACCAGGCTGCTCCTCCCTCTTCCTCATCTCCTCCTGCACCTCCCTCAGTCGGTCCTCCTGCCTGCATGGTTGACCCTCCTGGTCTCGAGGAATGATCCGCCCATGGAAAGGGCACTGGAGGACACATAGTCACAGCTCAAACACACACACACATACACACACACACACTGACAGTACGACGACAGAAGCGTGTGTACTGGTACCTTGAGGCGGTCCTGTCTCTGGCACAGCTTTCCATTGCCCAGTGGAGCTCTGCAGTGATGGCTGACAGGAGTGAAGCTCCCAGGGAAGGAGATGTACCTGCTCCTGCTCTCTGCCAGGAGCTCCTGGTTCTCCACCTCCTCGTCCACCTCAATGGGAACCCAGAACTGATGCTGAGAGGCCGACCTGCACAAGGGCAAGACATGGGACCACAAGTTATATGAAGGCTTCACAAACCCACATCTAAGATGGATTAAGATAGTTCTATTGCTATGTGGAATTCAATTGAGTTCCATTTTAAAGTGCAGTTTTCTAGTGATACTCTCTTTCAAGTTTCTTCTGCAATTTGTCAAGTCTATTGGAATGTGTTTATTATTATCACAACGGCGATTCAAAAAAAACATTTTATGGTGCAGACCTAAAATGTTGTGTGAGTTAATGTTTATGGCTGCCTTTGTGTCTATCAGTGATACATTATTTGTGTGTGTGTGTGTGTGTGTGTGTGTGTGTGTGTGTGTGTCTAGCTCTTGTTCATTACTTGATGATCTTGCCAGCGTTGGGCTGCTCCTGGCCCCAGTAGTACAGGTCCAAACCAAATGGAACCACAGGAGCCTTACCAGTCATCTGGTCTGAGCTGGACTGGGATGAACTGGGACCAGAGGAGCTGGTGCTGGAGGAGACACAATAAAAAACAAACACGCTCAACTTTCAGTTTGTGGTCAACGGTCTCATCGGATAGAAAGCCATTTTAGATGCTGGATGGAAAGGAAGAGTACTGTCGGGGCACCTGAACACTTATGTAATCAAATGAAGCTGCTGTGTTTGACTGTACAAAGGAAATACTTGAAGCCTTTTGTGCCCAAATACTAGATCTAGAAGAAAAACGCCACAACATTTGTTCTGATTGGTCATGAACTTTGGAAATGACTTGAGGTACAATGAAAGGAGGTAACATACAAAATAAGGAGAAGTGTAGAGTGATATAGGACTTATCAGTAGATGTACCTGGGTTCTGCGGGCAGAGGGAGGTTCTTTTTGTAGCGGCGCAGTGTGGCGGCGGCACAAGTTGGATCCTGCTCCTCCTCTGTAAGTCGCTTCAGCCGCCTAGAGGAAGAGGAAGAGGAGGTGGAGGAGGACAGAGGAGGTGGAGCTGCAGGTCTTTTAGCAGGAGGTGGCTTTGATGGTGCTGTTGAGGTGGAAGGAGCTGGATCCAAACCTGCCAACAGAGACAAGAGGAAGTTAAGATGATACTATACACTGTAGTGTAATGTAATGCACCTAAGTAATGTCCCATCCGATCGATACATTTAAAGGTTGAATATATAGAATCTTTATTAAAAGCTATATTTTTTGAAAACAATACACCTACAGGGCGTTTTGAGGGGTGCAGAGTGAAAGTATTGCTTTTCCATAAAAAAATGTAGTCTGAATTATTACTTAAATTTTTTTTGAGGGTTTCAAAAATGACTTTCTGTCCCGTTGTGTTTCCATGGTAGCAGTCATTAGCGTTTTAGCGTTAGGCGTTGCTGGTTGCCAGGGTTGTCTGTTGTCAGGTGCAGCTACTGTAGGCTCGCACTGGGTGAAATGGAGTTTGACAATTCTGCAGCTGCTTTGAAGCCTCAGTGAAGGGGGCTTTATTTGTCCCAGCAGCTGAGTGAGCGGAGACGGGCAAAAACCAGAGTCAATATAGGCCGAGCATTCACTCCATGGACTGAGAGAAAGGAGAGAAAACGCCATTAAAACGCACACCCAAATGGCTACGATCGCTAACATCACTTTCATCTTTACCTAGCTGGAATGGCTAACACTAACGGCTAATTCTAACTGTCAGTCCTCTAATCCTTGTTTTTAATGGTGTGATTTGCTGGAGGGGACAGTTTCTAACAGGCTCAAACAGTCTCCGGCCTCCTGTAGGCTACTGGGCCGGGTCCGACCAACCTGGCAACCCGACTGCTGCAATTATTTTTTGTTGTTACGACTATGATCTTGAGACACTAGATGATGCGGTGTTCTGCTCATTCTCCATATTCAACCTTTAATTAACTACAAGGACTCCTATATATTTGATTTCTGGCTCTTTGTCACAACATCAGATTGACCTATTTGGGTCTGAACGGAACTGAGACATGCGTTTATTGTGCTAACAAGAAGGAAGAAAGATCTGTAGTAGGGCTGCACAATATATTGAAATTTGACCTTCATCGCAATATGAATATGTGCGATATATGTATTGCAAAACACATCTTGAACTGCGATAAACGGTATATTTCCATACATCAAGTATTTGGATGCTGCATGACAACGTATCCGGCCAATCAGATGGAACTATACCGCCCAAGTTTCCTGGATGTAGAAGTGACATCGTGACTAAGGTCAAGCACAAAGAGGCGTGTCAAGCTAGAGCATCGCAATAGAGGAAGAGAGAGGTAAGATCTGAGGGAAACGTCGACAATGAAGGAGAACTCGTGGCTTGTCTGCCCAGCTGGTCTGTTATTAGGGAGTATTTTGGATATTGGAGAGATGACGTGTTCCAAACACAAGTACTATGCAAGTCATGCCGAACACTTAACTACCAGGGGGAACACGACAAATCTTCATAGTCACCTACAACACAACCACAAAGAACTGTACGAGGTGTTAAAAAACTCTTTAGTCAAAGAAAAAATGCCAACCCCAAGACCACGAAAAGTAGCATGGAAACAGCCCAACAGACGTCCATTCATCCGAGTTGTGCAAGTGTTTCTCCTAACGAGCAAACATCCAAGCGCCACAAAGACATAACGGAGGCCATCGCACGGTATTTGTCAGAGGACAGGATGCCCGTGAATAAAGTGAGCAGGGACAGCTTTGTGAGTCTGCTAAACAAACTGGACCAAAGAGACCAGATTCCATCACAGAGTTGACACGGACAACGGTACTGAGAGACATTTCACTTGATTAACACTACTGTAAGTTTAAAGTTAAAGTTATTTATTTAATCTGATTTCAAATGTATGTATTTAAACAGTCCAGGCAGTGAGGGATGTTTTGTTTAGAGTAGAAGTAAACATTTATGAAGTGGTTCAATTATTCCTGTTAATTTCAGGAAAAAAGGTGCTACAGTGTGCCTCAGTAAAAATAAATCACAATTGCTAAAATCAAAAACTTAGAAACTACAAAATGTTGCGTTACAAAGCACAGGCACTACTTGTCTGCCTACCAAATTATTTTGTCTGCTTTTGCACAAAAACGATTAACTTTTAAGATTTCTTTCTGTATCGCAAATCATATCGTCAACGCAATATTAACAACATCTCAAAATTTACTGATATAGTGCAGCCATATTCTGCAGCAATGTGCACGCAAACGGCCAGGAAAAAACTTCTACTGATGCTTCTGAGTGTGTGGTCAAACTCTGGGTCAACCACAGACTTTGGGGACTGGGCAGGACTTAAGCACGCACACACACACACACACACACACACACACACACACACACACACACACACACACACACACACACACACACACACACACACACACACACACACACACACACACACACACACACACACACACACACACACACACACACACACACACACACACACACACACACACACACACACACACACACTCTCTGCAGGTGAGATCAGAGGGAAAGAGTAAGCTGAGAGCTGCTCACATGCTGATCCCACACATTATTAGAGCTGACCTGATGCTTTACAGATTCAATCACTGCCATGGTACACTACACAAATGATCTGCCTTGTTCTATTTGAACGGGATAGCAGCCTATTTGCATACTTTCTCTACTGCTTTAAATACAAAACTGTTTGCTTACAAAAACGTCAGTATCTAAAAACAACTGCAGAAATGTGTGGAAGTATAAAAGTGTAGAAGAAACAAACAGCAACAATACGTCTCTAAGGGTACGTCCACACGATCGAAAACAACCTTTTTTTCTCTGTCGTTCTTAAAAAGTTTTCGTCCACACCGACTCGACTCAAGAAATCTCTGCGTCCACAGGAAACCAGGTGCAGCGACTCCAAACGCTGTAGTACACATGCCAGGCCTGGATGTGGAGCTGTAACTGCCAGAGAAATACACTAACAACGGAGAAGAAGAGACGGGGAGACGCTGTGGAGAATCCAAACACCGGAGAATTTCTCTCTAAATCTGGAGACTTCCCAAATCCTGCTCCATCCTAAAGAGAAATGTGTCCCTGTATCTGGTGTTAGTGGAGACTTTTGTGCTGTTTTGGACTCTGATGCACCAATCGCTCTGCAGTTAGTGTCCTCAACGAGCAGAGGGTGCTGCTGTGAGCCCCTTCCCCGTCCCAAAGCACTCACAGGCAGGCACTGTCTTGCTACTTTTAGAGACTTTTCACACCTTCATAGAACTTGATTTAGAAACAGAGACTAGAGAGCAGTTTAGCTCCTTATTCAGAGCATCAGGGAAAAGAGAGAAATCTGTGCTCGGCCCACACACACACACACACCTGGGCAGCAATCACTGGTTTGCCGGGCTGTCATTGGCCAGTTGGAAAATTGAAACATATCACCCAATCCTAATCTACTGGCACCAGCTAAAGAGTTCATGGTCAGTGACTGACCCACTATTTTCTGCCATTTCATAGACCAAAGATGAATTGATTAGCAAGATGATAATCTTCAGATGAATCAATAATGAAAATAATCACTAGCTGCAGCCATAGGCTTGTCAACTCAGTATTTCTCAAACCCTGGTTTTGTCTAAAGGTTCCAACAAGTGCATAAATCGGCAGCACCGTCGTATTCACACTGTTCCAGGAGGAAGCCGATTCTTTCAAAAACAAAACCAAACATATCAACTATCAAGTGATGGCCTGTTAGAGTAACCTCGCTCTACCTCACCTCACCTTCTCCTCCCCCTGTCTCTCTCTCTGTCCATGGCGACATACAGACTCAATCTGCTCTTTTCACACGGCCACACGGCGCAGGTTTGTCTGAATGTTGTGGTTGTTAAGATGCACAGATCAATGGGAGGAAATGTGTATAGTTGTGTGTGTGTGTTTGTAAGACGGGGGGTTGTTAGAGAAAGAGAGAGAAAAGGGGGTTAAGGGGGTTTGAGGGAAAGAGCGGGAGAGGGAAAGCGAGAGAGAGGAAAGGCGTAAAGAGGTATTGATTTTCTCGGGTTAAGCAGGGCCTGTAATTAAAATGTTAATTTGAGAAAGAGAGAGATAGTGTCCTGACAGCAGAGAGAGGGATAAAAGGACTGATAATCAGAATGACAGAACAGGGCGGAGCGGGGGAAAGAGGGGAGAGAGAGAGGGGAAATAGAAGGAGGAGCGATCAGAGCAGAGCCGAAAGAATTCTGGAAGAAATGAAAAGAAAAGAAAGAGGCGAGGAGAGAAATGATGAATGTGATCCCCTGGCTGAGATGAAAAGAGTCAGAGAAAGACAGGAAGCAATAGAAAGACTATTGTAATGAGAGAAAGTGAAAGAGAAGAGATAAATAGGTAGAGAAACAATGACGTACTGAGGACTACAGGCAAATATTTCCAAATCCTATAGATGCCTTTGATGCTGCTAAATTTCTAATATGCATTTGACTTTTCTATGTTTAGGTCAACTATATTATCAGATCATGGAAGCATTATAGCATGGTAAAGGAAAATCAACACACTTTCCCTCCCATGGCCGTCATGCTCACTTGAAGCTACTGTATTAAAGGCTCAGTAGGCAGGACACCTAGAATGGGATTGTTGAGTCTAAACAGGTCTCATCTCCTCAGCTCTTCCCACCAGACAAGTACGAGCATCTGATGGCTACGGTTAGAAGGAGGCTAACGTATTAGCAACTTCCGACAATGCGTTCTGGGTAGCAGCGGGGTGGCCCTGGGTGTGACCAGGCTGTTACCATGGTAACTCAGCCAACACAACCTAACCCCCATCACAGTAACTGGAGTTGTTGGAGGAAAAATCATTTAGCAGTTTACCTGTCCAAGAGAAGAACAGCGAGCTCCGAGTCCAAGTTCAAACCAATGTTATCCCCAACTTCTCTCCATCTTTGAAACGCGACGAACATATTTATACTCGTTTTATTATTGTGTTTGTTGTCAGACTCTTTAAGACTCCCTTTTAGATGAATCCGTCCTCCACTTCTTAGACTCTTTTGCTGAGAAAACAGAGCCTAGGAGAGACGCAGAGGTCTGATCATCTCTCACATCACTTCATTTACATTATCCCCGAGGTTTTTATGGAAGGTTTTGCCTAATACTGCCAAAAATAAGCTGCCTACTGAGCCTTTAAATAGTGAAAAAAGTGACACAGTCAAAACCATCTATTCATCCACCTCAAACAGACAAAACAGGAAGCTTCAGAACTATCTAGTAGGGCCAATTTGTGGGGCCACGTGGTGAGCTGCTGCGGATGCTTAGCTAACCAAAAGAGACGCATGAATAGCATTGATTCTACAGCTGTTGTCTGCCTGTTCCTTGTGTCTCTTCTGTGGAGACCTTTACACACATTACATTATTACATGTGTACACTGTCCCGGTGCTCTACATACTCACTAGCACACTGATTGTGTATTAATCCACATCTGAAACTAGCCCCTAACAGAAACACAGTTTATTCCAGTTTGCGTAATGTTTGCCAAAGCTTGCAGTGTTTAAGGACATTACTGAGCCCTTTTGAGGGATTAAACCATACATATTTACCTTCAGTAGAAAGTAGTATAAATTAATGAGTGTACCCATACTACCTAAAACGCTGGCAAACGAGTATGCGGGCACTGACACAATACCATGGAATTTAGCCCCGAAAAATCTACTTGTTTATTTATGTTTTCTGAAATTATGATTGCCTGTCAAACTAGATGATAAAATAAAGTTGTACGGCAATCATTCTCTGTAGGCTTGGGCGGTATATACCAGGTTATTTAGAAATCTTGAAGTTATGATTTTCAATAACGTCGAAAATTACTTCCTCCTCTTCCCCGGGAAGGAAATATTTTTTATAGGAACATCTCTAGTAGCATCCAATAGGGCTGGAGAGAGCCACTGACAGGCTGGGGGAGTCAGAGAGTATTGAGAGATGGAATAATGACTTGTTACTTTATGTCCATTAGATTTCTTGACGATAGAACAAAAGCCGTATCCTGTGAAACAGATACAAACTTTAAAAGGTGTAAATGTACAGACTGAAGAGTCTGAATAAAAATAAAACAAAAACACTTTGGATACATATGCAGGGTGCTTTTGTTTAGTTGCTGGTGTGTGTGTGTGTGTGTGTGTGTGTGTGTGTGTGTGTGTGTGTGTGTGTGTGTGTGTGTGTGTGGTAAAATGTAGGTGCAGGGCTAATAGGGGCTCATTAAAGAGGTTGCATTGTTAATTTGGTATGGCCCATTTAGATCATTACCTAGCCCACTAATCACCCTGACACACACACACACACACACACACACACACACACACACACACACACACACACACACACACACACACACACACACACACACACACACACACACACACACACACACACACACACACACACACACACACACACACACACACACAGATGTTTTGGGCACATCAGATACAATCTAATTACTCTAGCATCTAATTGATTAGTAATGGCGGTTGGTGGGAGTAGAGCGGGCGGGGCTCACAGGTACAGAAGATGCTCAGTGTCGATGTAGTGAGTCAGGAGGCTGGTGGGGAGTACTCATCGGGGGTCAAAGGCCACCTCGCAGCCACAACAACATGGCTGACCTAGCAATAACAGCGCTGTCTGCAACAATATTCTATTATGGTGCCATTAACACAGACACATAAATACAAACACACACATATACAGTAAAGAAACTGCAGTTCACATATGAATCTATATTAGTGATGGTGAGAAGCTTGAATATGGCTGACAGAGCAGCACCGTGAGAGTTTTAGTGTTAACTATTGCCTGGAGCTCGCACATGGCTGTTGATAATGATACAAACAGCATTCAAATTCCATCTAATATTTAGAAAAACATGTTGTTATATAGCTGATGCTGCAATAATATGAGCAGGCAGTTGGCCAATGACCTGAACATTTGACCTCTGACCCAGCGTGCTGCCTGGAGGCTAGACATGATCCATACAAGCCCAGTGCAACCACAATGCAAGAATACTACAGCCATTCATATGTGGCTCATGATGACTGTGCGTGTGAAGGTAAATGGATGTGTTGACAGGACTATATCCATCAAAGATACACAGGGAAAATGTTTGTGGAAAAGAAACAATCTGTCTCCATTACAAGGCTGTGCTGCACTCCAAATCAGACAAAAACACATAGTTAGCAGTCAGAGCTCAGCATGTGAGGCGAGGCAAGACCACTATCTCACTCATTGAGAGCTGTTTCCGCCCAATAGGCATTTATGGTGATGTCATTCCTGGTTATACACCAAAATGACTTAGCAGGTGACAATCGACAGCTTTGCTTTCACTCTCACATCAGCCTGAGTGGACAAAGACACCAGCAGTAAGGCTGTGCTTGGATTTTGCTTCAGGTTTTTTAAGCTTCAGTACGCATTAGTTTGACATGCCCAACTCTCAAATGACTGTGTGTAATATTAAAGTCCCCTCAGCTCCACAGGGCACTGAAGCCTCTTCCAGATCATTGTTTTGCTGTAACAGCCTGTGAATGTGTCCAACGTCACCTCCCTAATCAGTCTTTATAGTTTTGTTTGAGTTGTTTAGTTCGTAGCTTGTTGCGGTAAACAGGAAGTCCGTGAGTCGCTCTTCCTTTTAATATCTATCTCTAATTCATTTTCTAAATAAATCTATTTGTCTTTAAACCTGTTTGAGTAAACATGTACGTCACATTGAATTTTATGCACCACTTTGAATTGTTTAAACAGTAAACTTATTCATGGTAAATTGCGAGTATTGCCTTCAGCACACACACATCTCGTATCTCTCACCCCCTCACGCACGCGTGCACACACACACACACACACACACACACAAACACACACACTCTCTCTCTCTCTCTCTCTAACCTACAGACACGTGCATAAATAGTGAGGTTAAGCCTGCTGCTGCCCTAATCTTTTAAGATTCTCACAAACCCACACAAACACACACACACACACACACACACACACACACACACACACACACACACACACACACACACACACACACACACACACACACACACACACACACACACACACACACACACACACACACACACACACACACACACACACACACACACACACACACACACACACACACTTCAAAAGAACCAGCTGGTAATGTGCAGGTGAGGAGCTTCTTAAATGGGTTTATTTATACAACCATGGTTTGATAGGTTTGTGTGTGTGTGTGTGTGTGTGTGTGTGTGTGTGTGTGTGTGTGTGTGTGTGTGTGTGTGTGTGTGTGTGTGGCCAGAGAAACCAAAGGGAAAAGCCACTTGATGTCCCCACCAGGATCAGAGCAACATGTGGTCTGAGATTTGGCCTTTGTTCTCTTAGGGCGCACTCACACTGTCCTTCCGCACCGCGCCCCGGGCTTTAGGCTACTTGTCCACCCCTCCCTCTCCCCCCGCGCCCCAGCCCCGTTTGTACTCACACTACCTGGGCCTCGCGCAAATGCTTCTCCCTGTCCATACGTCATCACGCCGTAACACGTCACACGCATTGATTGACGTCATTGCGATGCGTCTCTTTGTTTACAAATCTTTCCATAGACCTCTGAGTTTTTGTGCGTCTTGTCCGACTGATTTTGAATATTTTTATTCATCGACCAAATCTGCAGTAAACACTCCACCTCCGCATCACACCAACGTGAACCTTTCGCCGCCATTGTTGTTGTTGTTAAATGTCCGTTCATGGTCCGTCGTTCTATTTTCTATGTCCAAAAGGCGCACATAAATGAAGTCAGAAGCGCCGTAGGCGTTGTGCTCGTGCTTGTACATGTGCAAACACGCTCTACAAAAGCCCACCTCTCTCAGGCGGGCCGTGGACGCAGCTATGCGCGGAGCGGGTGCACTCACACTGGTCAAACGCACTATGCTTTAGCCGAAAACCGGTTTAAAATGACCCTACAGTAAGTCCAATAAGTAAGAGACTCTCAGTACTAATGTCACAGTCAGCATTAAGCATAATCCCACAATCCAGTTCTCAGTCGGGCTGTCTAAGAATTTGTATTCCAAATTCAAACTGTTTTATCTGTAGTGATGTGTTCACATTGTAAAAGTATGGTATTTTACGTGACGTCTTATTTGTTTGAACTTGATATTTTTGACGGCTTAATTCTCTCATTGTTTTTCCACAGACACTGACTTCAGGGGACAGTAACACCAAACACTGACAGCATTTTAATACAGCCGCCATGTTATTCATCTTTAAAGCTGCATTAGTAGATTATTTGGCCAGTTTGGGGAAGTAGAACAAACTCTGTGTTTGTGTGTGTGTGTGTGTGTGATGTCAAACTCATACCATACTCGGCTCGTAGATGCTCTGGAATATGCGGCTCATATCCCTCTTTCTCTGGAACCTCATCAAAATCATCATCATCATCGTCTTCCTCACCATCTGATGAAGCCTTCATCTGAGGAAGAGTAGGTATGTAAAGTTTAGATGTTGTTAATATCAATATTAGAAATACATTTTAAACATGCAGGAATTGACAATTAGCCTATACCACCTTTATATTTCTGTGCTGTGTGCAATGACAAAATAATCTAGATGTATCTAGATGCGTATCGGATCAACTTCTAAGGGAGAGATGCACACCCCTAGAAACAACTATTTTGGTTTTTTTACTTCTGAGCCAAGACTTTAAGGCAACATCACCTGCTGCATATTCTGCATAGTGTGTAGTCTTCCTGTTCCGTTTGCCATCCATAAATGATTGAAACTGCACATCTATACCCCAGTTATCTTGCTACTCAGTTTAACAACCCTGTGCGGTTTATTCTTGTTTTGTACAGCCCTTGCTGCCCGTTTCCTAAAGTGTGAGGTTCGCCTGGAGTGCTCTCTTGTCTATCAGCATTGTCTCGGGGACTGCCCAGGTGTTCACCGAGTGAGCTGGGGCAGCTTCTCCCTCCCATAAGTAATGTATGACATGCCATTTGCCAAAAGCTGAATAATCCATAATATCAGCCTAACCTACAGTATCTGTTAAGCATAGCTCCCTCTGGTGAGACGACAAACGTGTGTGTTCATGTGCGTGTACAGGACATTAACCAGAGGAAAGCAAGACCAAAGCACCTTGGCAGTCTGATGGACAGATAAGAAAGAAATGAACCGCAAGCTTGTTACTAGATTTGTGTGAGTGTGTGTGTGTGTGTGTGTGTGTGTGTGTGTGTGTGTGTGTGTGTGTGTGTGTGTGTGTGGGTTACTGAAAGATGGAGAAAGGATAAGCCTGCTGCTCGGATGTATAATACAGTATAAACTAGAACAAGAAGAAGTGGGGAGTTATACACAACACTGTGCACACATGCATACTCAACACAACACAAACAGATGAGTAGTGATAGGCCGATATATTGTCCATTATTTACAGACAGCTCCGTGTTGATGGAGACGCCTTTTTTAAGCACAATAAATGTTCCTTTTTTTTTTTAAATTGAGACTCGTAACATTTGTTATCATCATTGCGTCATTTTTATGATGTAAATGGAGGGAGCAAAAGTCTTATCAGCTCCAGTCCGTTTCTGTCATCAGCGAAGGCTGATGGGAAAAAAAATCGGTATCAGTATCGGCCCTAAAAAACTCCATATCAGTCGATCCCTACACAGGTTCTGTGTGCAGTGCACACAGAACCTGGTGAAGGTGGTTCGGTTATATTTTACACAGAGTTTACACAACAACTGCAGTGTGTCCACCTTGGTGGGGCTAATATTTGTTCAAGACGTGAACCTTACAAGCAACCAACAACAAACAAAAATGGATGCATTTATTGGACTTAGGAAGGGTTTGTCATTGATAAAAAAAAAAGAATAAATCTTAATATTCAATAGTATTCTTCATACAAGGCAAACAGAACAAGGTCCACCAGTGCTAAAAAAATTAGTGCAGAAATTATAACCAACTTGAATACAACAATAAGCCCTCTGTGTTAACCTATTTGTTGAGCCTAATGGCATAATATTTTCCGGATTAATAAGGATGGGGCAGTAAAAACAAACAGTCACAATCCAGAACAAAACTACAATAGAATCTGGTGAAAGCCCAAAGTTGCATGTAACGTAAACATTCCAGACCAAAACCTGATATTTTGTCAACTCATCAGCCTCACTTCAGATAGCAGAACTGTAAAATAGCTCCTTATTTGGAAGTTCAATTCTTAATTTTTTTTTTTGACGTTAGTGTATGTGGTCAGAAATTTGGTCTCCCTCTGCTATAAACAGCTGGAGGAAACCCTGAAATCCAGATATGGGCCATCAGGGTCATGTAAGAGCAGTTCAAATGAAAGATGTGATTTGATATTCTTCCAGAAATTAAGGGAAAATCTCAGTCCTAGTGCTACTGGATCTTAGTGCTGCCTGTGACGTAGATGACCAACATAACTGAAAACTGGGTTGGACCCTGAGGGTACAAGGGTTTTTTATACTTGGATCCTTTCAGACCTCCAAACAAACTCAGAGCAATTAGCCAGCATTTTTGTGCACATGACTACGTGTGAAAACACCCTAAAGTACAGTTCTGAAGTGACTCAAGTCCTAATCGAAAGGACAGGCGCTACTTTGTCTATGCAATAATGCAGCCAAGCAGACCAACATCATGAGCGAAGTTCCTCAAGGCTCCATACTAGAGCCTCTCTTTTCTAACAATTACTTATAAGGCCAAATTATGCAAAACAATAAAATCATAATCATATTCTCCACAGAGACAATACCCAAATGTACCTAGCTTTGTCACCAAGTGATTACAGTCTCATAGACTCTCTACAGGTAGACTGAAGAATCCAATTACTGGATGTGCCTGAAAAACTCACCAAAACTCCACAAAGTCAGAAATCTCGGTGCAGTCATGAACATGATCTGTTTATAGAGATGCCATCTCTCAACTCCAATTCCACACTCATGTCTCCAGTTGCAAATTGGCCCATAAACAATGACCAACATTTAGAAGAGACAGCAGAGAATAAACAGACAATACTTGTTAGACGGATCCATTCATTATTGGTTTTGGTTGACAATATAGAATATAGAATATATTCTTTATATATAGAATCTATATTAAAAATATAGAATATCGACAGGCTTATCCTTCAGAATAAAATCCGCACATAGAGACTTTTCGTAAAAGAAGCCCTGTTGTCAAACAAACTATTTAAATACTGAACCTAACCAAACAACTGTCAGTGAGGTGCAGAACATCAACCAGACTACAAATGTTGAGATGGTGCATAGTTCTGTACAGTTTATCGCTCATTCCTTTACTCTCCTCCTCAGGGTCGTGTGATCTCTTTGGCTTAGGGGAGCAAGGGAGGGCAGCGATCGTGTGTGTGTGTGTGTGTCTGTATATATGTGTGTGTGATGAGCTGCTATCAGCGCTAAGCAGAATTTATGGTTTTTAATTTCCTGGTGGGGTTGTTAGTCATTGGCTGGGCTACAATGCAGAACACAACACTCCATACATACAGGGGTCATTTCCATAACACTGATGTGTGCGTATGTGCGTGTGTGCGTGTGTGTGTGTGTGTGTGTGTGTGTGTGTGTGTGTGTGTGGTGGCTGCAATGTCTTTACCAGCTGAGGACACAGACACACACTCCAGTCTAGCAGTATAATAATCACAGTGATTAGCGTTATGAGGAGCAGTAAAACCTAACATTATACTAACCCCTTACTCCCAAAGGCCTCTTTTTCATTAGCGTGTAATAATGGAGTGTGTGAGTGTGAGTGTGAGAGAGTGTGTGTGTGTGTGTGTGTGTGTGTGTGTGTGTGTGTGTGCGCATGCTATAAAGGCTGCTGTGTTACTGCTGATAAAGCCCATTAGAATGTTTGAATTAGTTTACAAATGATGAGTCCTTAGATGATAACTACAGCACACCCACACAACCGAACCATAAGACAGCGTCAGTTAACCATGTCACAACCCTGAACACACCTCTTGATCAAGCACACGGAGACCAATTAAAACACTTCATATTACAATACTCACTATTCAGTTAACCAGCAACTAAACAATTAAGGCCTAATTAGTTGTCATGATTGCAGCCCCAAAAACTGACATGGTGGGTGGTCTGCGATGGAGAGGAATAAGGCCTCAGTCACATGAAATGTGAAAACAAGATTTGATATTAAATATACAGCAATTTGATTTTAAATACATATTTCTTTTTAGGTCCCATCACATTTAACATGGATATATTCCTCTATCTTTATCATTTAAAACGAATTTAATGGAAAGGTATTTTTAACCTCTTCTTCAATCATCACAACTCATTACAAACACTGATACAGCTGTGTTTTTTTAGTTATTAGCTTGAATACTTGTTAGCTGTAAACTCCTTTTTTAGTTGTTTTCGAGGGTTTGCACAAACATCTTTTTTAGATGTCTGCATTACAGTTTGGTTTGTATTGCAATTTTACGGTCAAGGTTTCGGTTCAGTCAGTTTTCCAGTGTTCCATTTCCAATGTTCTTTGTAATTTTATCGTTTGCAAGAATAACATTTCCTTCCATCCAGAGATTTGATGTATGAAATCACCAGATGTTATTTCAAAAGCAAAAGTGTTACTCAGCATTTTTAAACCTGACTTAAAAGATAACGATGCATCCTCAAACATCGTTCATTGCACATCGTTCATTGCACATCGTGACTGTGCAGGAAACAATTAGCTGTTACAAAACTCCCAGGCAGTTAATTGTTTGTGTTTCGTTTTTTCGACCTCATAGTTTTTTTCCTGGAAATGATAGAGGCAGGATGTTTACTGCCGACTGTACAGGACTCTTACAACTCTTACAACAGTCCCCTGCTGTTTAAAATGTAAACAGAATGTGATGATTTGCAAAACATTGAAACCTCATATTTACTTGAAAATAGCACAAAGACAAAATATCAAATGTTGAAACTGTGAAATATCATTCATTCATTGATCATTTGCACAGTTTGAATTTGATGCAGCAATTTAAAAAATGTGACAGCAGCAACAAAAGACTGGAAAAGTAGAGAAGTGACAAGGCTGAAAACCAATAGTGGATGTTGGTGATGTTGATTCAAAACAGACAGACTGTGTAGTCAACATTATTGCATGGGCTCAGGAACACTTCCAAAAACCATGGTCTGTGAACACATCATCAGTGCATCCACAAATGACACAAGTGAAACTCTCCCATGCAAGAGTGATGGGATGGGGGCGCATGAGTGCACATGGCATGGGTCACCTGCACATTTTATGAAGGCTCCATGAATGCTGAACCATATATACAGGTAGACAACGTCTTTTTCAACAAGACAATGCCAAAGTACTTTCTGCACGTGTTCCAACAGCACAGCTCCGTAGTAAAAGGGTCTGGGGGCTAAGTGGCCTCCTGCAGTCCACACCTGGTCCCATTGAAAAGGTTTGGAGCATTATGAAACATCAAACCCAACAAAGGAGACCCTGAAATGTTGAGCAGCTCAAAACCTACATCAAGCAAGAATGGGAAAAATTCCCCTTTGAAAATGACAGCAGTATGTCTCCTCAGTTCCCAAAGGAGTGTTGTTAAAAGAAGAGGTGATGCAACAGAGTGGGTCACATGACCCTGTCCAACTGTTTTAAACCTGCTGCTGGCATCACATTCTAAATGAGGAGATCATTTTCAAAAACAATTCATGTTTCTGTTTCAACGTTTGAAATGTTGTCACTTACATATGAGCATTCAATGATTGAGACAAATTATTGCATTTTGTTTTTATCCACATTTCACACAGCGTTCCAACCCTTTTGGGCTGTAGGTCAATTTCACATAACCATTTAAAATGGAGTGACTTCTATCTGTGCAAAATGCAATGCTGCAGAAAGCAAAAGGTAGTATGCTGAAATTCCCCTGAATGATAAAAACAGAGCTGTTATTACTACAAATGGTCCTTTTAATCTAAGAAAGGATGTTGCACAAGGCCGACCTGAGATAGTGAGGTTTGATTTTATTTATTTCCCTAAGAAAAGCTGAGAGAAGTGTAACATTTTAAACACCAAACCAAACTTTCTCTATTACTCCAATCCACTGCTACACTTATTCATCCTCACAGCACAATGGATTCACACACAGCACACGTATACACACATATAGTCTATAGGTTTTGTGCTTGTCTACTTTAATCCCGGCTGGTTTATTCTGCTCTGATCAATGACCTAAGACTAAGAAGTGATCACCCAGCTGGAGGAAAATCCTGCCCTAACATCATCCCTTTTCCCCTTCTTTCTGCCTCTTTGTCTCTAATTCACCTTAATTTAATCCTGATAGCATCGAGTGCTGTCGGCCCGCCTGGCAGAGCTGTAAGTCTCACAGTAGAATTAGCTTTCCTCCAGAAACATTTTGCTGACGGGGAGCAGGGCTAAAATATGGCCTCCATTCCCCCACATGGCTGCATAGGGGGCTGATTTGCATTTTAACAGAGCTTTGGTTTATTTTCTGGGACAAACACAAGGAGAAAATCACACAGCGACGCAGAGTTCGCCACACAAGATAAAAACGGCTTCTTTAACTGAAACTCAAGATTTACCAAACAAATTAGAAGTGATGGTTTTAGTAAAGCAGGACCATGTGTCACTGTAATAGGAAAAAGACTAAACAAATATTGGTAACTTGAACATAAAAAAACAGGCCCAGAAAGAAATACAAATAGTTCAGGAACAGAGCAGAATAAATAAAAAAGTTGTTTAAGTAAAGTCGGGCTATGTGTTACTGTATTGGCAATGTTTACTCAAAGATAAAATAAAGCAGGTTCCTAAAGAGAAAATAGGCAAGAAAGAAAAATAAGTAGTTATTAAACAACTAAATGAAAAAGAGGGCTATTGAAAGTGCCTGCTAAAGTAAAGGCCATAAGTAACTTGGACATACAGCTTCAACGGGTGCTGCAACAACAACAACCATGGTAGGGGTGGCAACTCACTATTTTGATTGTCAAATATTTTTCCAATTGTATGATTCATTGTGTGATAAAAATGTGAATGCCCTCTAGTTCACTGTTTCAATCTTTGAGTAGCTTGTTTTATCCAACTATCAACCAAAACCCAAACATACTAAATATGTCATGTCATGTCATGTCATCTGTTGATTGACCAAATGACTAATTGATTAAGTACTGCTGGAGAATCAAATTGGTTTGTCTGACGTGTCCAACTCGATTCCATGCAACAAACATTTGTGTTTCCTATGAATAGGAATAACCCATTTCACAGTCAACAGGAGCCTGTAGTGACGATGACACACTAGTGATTATGAAGATGTAACCCAGTTGAGAATTGGGCTTATTTTATTTCCCCTACGGTTCCTGTAAATATCACCATTTCTCCTTCTTTCCCTTTCGCCCATGAACCTGTCATCAGAGGGATGTTGTCTAGGTTGATTCTAATTGGTTCTTAAGACAATGCTGACTTCCGATTGGAAGGAGGGACATAAGTCACACCCCTCCAGGTGCAAGTTTGCCTGTGTCTGAGCGGCGATATGAGAACATCTGACCACATGTGGGAAAACAGAGTTAAACTATAAGAGTAGAAGCTGTTAAACTTTATCCTGAGGGAGTAAACTTTGAGCACACTTACACGCGATGTTAAAGAGATGATTAAGGACCCGTGAGCCAGGAGTTGATTACTTTTGGTGGCTTCTTGGCTAGGTTATTTTAAAATTCCTGGAAACCTGTAGATCCTGGATTGAATTCTCCTTTAGGGAGATGGCGAGCCCCAGCGAATGAGAAACCTCCCTCATCCAAGGAGCTGGACTGAGATCATCTGTTCTCCAAAGAGGGGACCCACCTCTCCTCTTCCACCTTCATCCATTGAGTACAGGCACTTAAAGGAACAAACTGAGCTCAAAGGAACGCTTCAATTCGACTTTTGTGCAAAAGGACAATTTTTCCCATTCCCAGTGAGTGGTTAGGAACAAAACAGGTTCCAGAAAAAAATTTTTATGTCGAACAGTTATATTTGCACTGAATTTAATTTTGTTTTATTTTATGCAACCTTTCACTATAGTTGAAAGGTCAAGTCAAACGCATCCAGTAACCTAGTTTCTGGTCCTTTTATCTTAGTATTCTGTGGGCCTTAACGGGTTACAAAGAGCTAGAGCTGCTAATTCCACCTACAGTAAGGGCCCTGACTCTGAGCCACATGCATGGGAATGAATTAGGCCGAGCACAGATTTCTCCCTTTTCCCTGATGCTCTGAATAAGGAGCTAAACTGCTCTCTAGTCTCTTTTTCTAAATCCAGTTCTAAGAAAGTGTGAAAAGTCTCTAAATGTAGTGAGAAAGTGGCGCCTTTGAGTGCTTTGGGACGGGGAAGGGGCTCCCAGCAGCACCCTCTGCTCAGTGAGGACACTAACTGCAGAGCGATTGGTCCATCAGAGTCCAAAACAGCACAAAAGTCTCCACTAACACCAGAAAAAGTGACACATTTCTATCTAGGATGGAGGAGGATTTGGGAAGTCTCCAGATTTGGAGAGAAACTCTCCGGTGTTTGTCTCTTCTTCTCCGTTGTTGGTGTATTTCTGTGGCAGTTACAGCTCCACATCCAGGCCTGGCATGGGTACTACAGCCTTTGGAGTCAGTTTCAATGATCCTGTGTGGACGCAGAGATTTAAGAACGATTGAGAAAAAAATGGTTGTTTTCGATCGTGTGGACTTACCCTGAGAGGCGTATTGCTGCCGTTTGTTTCTTCTACACTTTTATACTTCCACATATTACTACAGTAGTGTTTTGTTTTTGATCGTTTTGTGTGGACGTACCCTAAGTTTTGCCTTGGGTAAAATACAAGGAAACAGACTCCCTGGACACAGCCAACCCACATACAGGGGACATTATTAAACATAAAAACACAAAAAATAATACCATTACAGTTTTTAAATGCAGGAAATCCCAGTAAAAGGAAGCAATTAGGTTACTTTCCCATTACCAGTTGATGAGTATACTTTTCTTTTTGTAGTGTCTCACATTGTCGCAAATGCGACAGAAAACAGGGCTAGTAAACGGTAGAAAGCAGCATGGAGGCCAATGACAATGTTAACGGTGGTTACTTCTTTTTTATGTCTCTTACCTATTCAGTCTCTCTTTCAAACTAAGAACCGACTAATTTGGAACAAAACTTGAATGGAGATGGACAAAATCCAGTTTGGCTGAAGGTTCAGACTGAGGCAACACGCATCTTATAATTGCGTGAGAAAAGGGCTGAAAATGAGCATGTCCATCCGGGAGTAAAGCAGCACATTAATGCCTGTGGTTTTGGAATGGCATGTGTATGTCTGAAGAGGATGAGAAAGTAAAGTATGTTGCTGGTCCACAGGTGTCTTGCTTATTCAGTTTCCATAGCTTCTACCCCTCTCCTCCCCCTCCTCTCCCTTAAATAAGACTCTTATCCTTTATAAAAAATGATGTGAGGGCGCCGCCTCGGACAACTGCTCCCCTGACTTCATTTGTCTCTTGGCAAGTTTGATGGCGCTGCGTTTAAAAACCCATTCAATCTTATAAACCAAAAATTAAATGTAGTCGACTGTGATGGGCACTCAGTGCATCTGCTATTTATATGCTAATGTACGCTCAGCCTGCCAAGGTCTGGCAAATTATTACTGCACAGCCATAAGTCAGGTGTATGGCAGAGAGGGGAGGGGCAGGTTAACCATCACACATACTCACACAGAGTAAGAGGATGAAGTGAAAGCAGAGGGAGGAGGAGGAGAGGAGAACACAAGGAGGTGAAAAAGCCTCAAGAGATGTCTCCATTGTCTCCCCTGACAAGTGAATACAGCTCCCCACCTGGCAACGCACACAAACGCACACACACGCACGCACGCACGGACGCACGCACGCACGCACGGACGCACGCACACACGCACGCACGCACGCACGCACGCACGGCTGAAATGGAAAATGCCTTTTGGGAATACGGCGTCTCTCTAATGCCGTCATTATCACAAGACATTTCCCTTAAGAGAGAGCAAGTGACAAACAGTTAGCTTAATGAACACATTATACACAAATGCATTTATAAACACAGTCATCTTTCTGAGAACACACACACACACACACACAGAGGCGCACACACACAGAGGCACACACGCACGCACGCACGCACGCACGTTTTTGGCTGGTAGCTACTTTTTTTCGACTTTGTAACTGAAACGCTGATAACTCAGGTGTGACATCATTACCAGCTTAAAATATGTAATTTTAGGTTGCTGATTGTTCCTTTGTTTATATGTTACAAAGTTATTACCACTGATGGAAACCAAAGTCCAAAAATACAACAGTTAACAATTTTTCTAAATGGTTGCCAGTGGCAAGGTTTAGCTCTATACAGGTTAAGGACTTATGGTACCTGCTCCCAATCTTCCCGCCCTTATATGCACGTTGTTTTTAAAATTTTATTTCAGTTACTTTATTTATTACCACTGTTACAATACATTATTTTCTTATATGTATTATTAAGGAAGTCCCCTGCCACTTATTGATTTCAAGATATTTGCAAAGTAATTAGGCCCAAAGCTTCCAGTGGAGTCTGACCTATTCAAGGCCTGATTTGCCACAACATCCCACATCTCTATTACCACCTTGCACTCCTGTTCATTACTACCCAGAAAGGATCCCATGGGATCCCACGCTAATGAGAAAAAAGCTTTCCACTCCCCTCGCTCTCGCTCCATAGCTTCTTCTCCGCCGCTTTACCCCATTATACTCCTCCAGCCCCAACACCCCCAAACACATACGCATAGACGCACCCTTTGTCTCTGGGGAGCAGTCAGCTTATATGATGTATAGGGTGACATCTTTATTTCAGTAACCTAGGCTGGCAGGTCTATTAGCCAGCTCAGAGCTTCCCAAACCTTTCCCTGTCAACGAGCTTATTCTCAGCTGTCTACTTCAGTTCCCCCTCCCAGCCTGTCTCAATCTGTGATCAAAACAGTCATTATTATACATTCCCGTCTACCGCCAAAGTGAAATTGCAAAATGCTATTCTTAATTTGACTGAGGACCTTTGAATGCTCTGGGAGGACACCTGGAATGTGCTGAGAAGGTGCAGAGGCCCTTCAAAGACCCCTGGGGGTTTGTGGAAACCAGTAATCCAGTTTGGTCCTGCAGTCAGTGATATGAGACTGGTCCAGAGATCTGAAGGATAACCAGCAGTCAGCCCCCCTCACACACCAGGTGAATCCCAGTGGATCCATCAGTTCCAATTTAGAAACCATAATCTTTCACTTTATCAGAGACCCCTAATGGAACTAGATGGTGTCCACAAAGATTTACTTAAAGGTTAAATTTGTAGAATCTTTATTAAAAGCTATATACATTTTTTTTTAATAATAATACACCCACGGGGCAGAATGAAAGTATTGCTTTTATATAAAAATATATTGGTCTGAATTAATATTTAGAAATGTTTTTGAGGGGTTTGACAACTTTTCTGTCCCTGTTTCCATGGTAGAAGCCAATAGCGTTGGGCGTTGCTGGTTGCCAGGGTTTTCTGTTGTTGGGTGCAGCTACTGTAGGCTGGCACTGGGTGAAATGGAGTTTGCCAATCCTGCAGCTGCTTCAGAGCCTCAGTGAAGGGGGCGTTCTTTGTCCCAGCAGCTGAGTGAGCGGAGACGGGCAAAAACCAGAGTCAATATAGGCCAAGCATTCACTCCATGGACTGAGAGAAAGGAGAGAAACACCATTAAACGCATGCCCAAATGGCTACGGTTCTCCTTGATCGCTAACATCACTTTCATCTTTACTTAGCCATTTTTTGAAATCATAATATCTCTTTTTTGGAAAAAGTCTTCTAAATTCAACTTGTCCAATAGGTTGTTCAGCTTACACCAAAGTCTCCTGAGTGGTTTTATGAAAAAAAGAAACTTCCTCAGAGAAGTACTCTTTGCACTGCGTATAAAGGCTACATTTAAATTAAATTTTATTTAAAATTTTAAATTTTAAGCTTTAGGCTCATTTTCACAGTTTTCACAAATGCCTGATTAAACCTATAAAACAGCTTGGCAATAAAGACATGCTCATACTAGTTATTGTACTAATTATGCTAGAATGTATGAGCTTATTTCAGACCTGGACAATTCCAAACTTGGGAAGCCCCCACATTTGGCCCAGTTGATCCATGCCTAAGCTTGATTGTCTCCCCTCCTTCCTCCCCTACTGGCCAGGCCCGGCAAGCACTCACACTATTCAAAGGATTGCCTCTTGCTTATATGTCATCACATTATAATACAACACACGCATTGATTGAAGTCATCGCAATGTGTCGTTTTGTTTTTCCTTAGGTCTCTGAGTTTGGTGCGTTTTGTCCAACTGCTTTTGTTTATTTCATCCAATCCTATCCATTTTATCTATACAGCACAATTTTAAATAAACAAAAAGGTTTCCAAAGTGCTGTAAAGTAAAAACATAAGAAAAAGACAAAATACTTAAGATAAAATACACAAAAAAACAAATAAAATATCCTATGCACATAAAATCACCATCCTACTATGTGGTGTTAAAAGCCAAAGAAAAGAGGGGGATTTAAGAAGAGTCGACAGGGAGGAGGCCTGTCTAATGTGCAGCAGCAGTTCATTCCATAATGTTGGAACTGCAACCACAAATACTCTGTCCCTTTTTCATCTGACCATAACTACAGTAAACATTCCACCTTTGCATTAGACCAACACAAACCTTTTTTTAAAAAGTCCGTTGTGGGAAACATTTGCGCTGGGAAGTGTGCCGTGCCTAGGCAGTTGTACTCACACTGGTCAAACGAGCTAGACTTTAGCCGTGAAGCGTACTTAGGTACGGTACGGCTGCGAGTGCACCCTTGCTCTCCAACCACTTCAGTGCGACTGTTTTCACTGACTGCGGTGCTCTTTTGTAACTATTTGTAATTTTCTCTGCATCTCCACATCATTGAAAATGAGGTTAAGCTCACTGATTTTTGAGTCTTAAATAAACGGTTTGAATGAATCAAGGTTTATTGGTCTCAGGATGCAACAATCAGACTTTTCCCCTCCTGACTGTGATTCCTCAGCTCTAAGTATCTACTCTTGCCAAGTACACCAGCTGTGACACCAGCTATCGGTAAACATCAGTGCATAGAACACACTGCATGGAACTTATAGGGGTTATTTTTAATTCAAGTTAACATAATGCAATGGGTTTCTGTTACCTGTGGCTAAGGGCGCACTCACACTGTCCTTCTGTACCGGGCCAAAACCGTTTTTTCAGCTTAAGCCTAGTACGTTTAAGTAACTCATGACTTTACCTAATAAGGGCGCACTCACACTGTCCTTCCGCACCGCGCCCCGGGCTTTACGGTACTTGTCCCCCCTCCCTCTCCCCCCGCACCCCAGCCCCGTTTGTACTCACACTGCCTGGGCCTCGCGCAAATGCTTCTTGCTGTCCATACGTCATCACGCCGTAACACGTCATACGCATTGATCGCGTGTGTGTGGCTTTGTTTACAAATCTTTCCATAGACCTCAGAGTTTTTGTGCGTCTTGTCGACTGTTTTTGAATCTTTTCATCGACCAAATCTGCAGTAAACACTCCACCTCCGCATCACACCAACGTGAACCTTTCGCCGCCATTGTTGTTGTTGTTAAATGTCCGCGCATGGTCCCTCCTTCTATTTTCTATGTCAGAACAGGCGCACATACCGCTACCGCCGTAGGCCTCGTGCTCGTGCTCGTACACGTGCAAACGGGCTCTACAAAAGCCCACCTCTCTCAGGCCGGCCGTGAACGGCCCGCTGTCCGCAGTTATGCGCGGAGCGGGTGCATTCACACTGGTCAAACGCACTAGGATTTAGCTGAAAAAACGGTTTTGGCCCAGTGCAGAAGGACAGTGTGAGTGCGGCCTTACATCATTAAAGGTAAACAATCACTCTTTGAAAACATTTGGGTCCCTTTATACAATGTCTAATGAGTTTTGATGAATGTATTATTTATTTTATCTCTTTTCTTTATTGTCTCCTTAATGATTTACAAATTATCATGATGACTTATTGTTGTTTACATTTTAATCTCTTTGTTATTGAACATACTACAATTTGAAAAGGATTAGTAAAGGTATTGATGTTAAATGTAACTGATGGAGGAGACACTGCATTTTATAAATACAGTGACAAACTGTGTTTGATATGGATTGGTCACATCTGGTTGATCCCGGATTCACCAAAGTCCACAAAGTTAGTCACTCATGGTTGATGCAGGCTTTCTGCATAACGTGTTCCAATTGTTGGGTTATAGCTATTATGGTTAAAAAAATAAAATGTAAAAAGCAACTAACCAAAAGGCAAATGTTCCTTTTTAGGTAGTACTGGTCAGTATTCCTTTAGGCTGAGCTACCATACTTGTATCAGAAATGACAGCAGATTTATGAAGGCTATTTTTCCACCATTATCTTGTATTCTTTACTCGTTGCAATTACCTTTCAACCTTTATTTGCTACATGTATGCCCATACTTTTTTTTACACCATTAAAAGAATAACTGATCAACTAATTTTCTGAGGTGCAATAAACACAACACCAAGCCTCTTTATGAGCATAAAGCATAATGGAGGAATAGAGAAATAGTGGCAAAGAGAACAGGAGAAAAACATATTACAGGCGTACAGCGCAGAGAATCAAGACACATTCAGAGAATATATGTACAAATGAAAAGGAGGGAGCATTGGAGGAGAGAAACAGAGGGATAGTCTTTCTTTGTTTATCTCCAGTGAGAAACAGAAGGCCACATCCATTGCACTGTGATAAGATGGGTTATCAGCAGTAAACAAGACCTGTGCCTGTATGAATGGAGCCCAGAGTGACTGAATACACTCTTAAAAACAGATATGTTCAAATAAGTCTGCATGTCTTATCCTTTCCTAAACACAAGCCCATGTTTTCAGTTTGCAGCACTCAACAGATGCATATGGGATTTTCATGGTGATAGCTCATACTGAAAACTCTGGTCAAACATATTCAGTCTTCTATAAAATGGATAACTGTAATATAACGATGGGGAAAACACCCTAAATTCATAGATTGATGTAAACCCATGTCTCCATGCATTTGATCCAAAAACTGAAAAAGGAAGGCCAGTTCAGGATCAGTTCTTAGTTCCCTCACTGTAGTGAATGAGCGCCTGAGGCTGACTCTGTGTTCACCCATGCTTTGTCACTGTCCCTTTGAGCTTTTTTTTGTTTTTCGCCCAATTCTTTTTCTCTTTGTTGACCCTGCCACAAAATATAATGTGAAAACTGTAATTCTCTAAAGAAAAATCTTCCCTCTACTGGTTAACAAACTACTCACTGCAAACCTTTGTCTGGGAAAATGTGTGAATATTTGCATTTTTGTTTGTTGGGTAGGTATTCGATTTCCATTTTTGGTATTCGTTTATTAATTTAAAAAATATATATAATTTTTTTGGTGCCTGAAGCAAATTCTTACCTTTCTGGCATGTTTTTTGAACATGAACAGCTCTGCCTGTCTCCAAAGTCCCACCCTCTTCCCCCTGCCTGACCTCTGACGCTCCCTCCTCCCCCGACTCCAGAGCAGCTGTAGGCAGCTGGAAGGGACGCTGCAACGATGATGGGAGGAAGCTCAGCAAATCATTTTATTCAGACCCAATAAAATGATTAGTCAGAGTTTTATCAGATATATGAGAATTAATTATTGATGAGTTTCAACACCTGGTGGATTTCTTTGACATTGTAGTGTGCCATACATTTATTAGATTAGATTAGATTACAAAAGAGTCAAAATTACAAAAAGGTCAGAGTTGCTATCATGTAAGCTTAAAACTGAACTGCAAAATACATTTTCCCAGTACATTCTTGGACTATTTATTCTTCTTAATTGCACCATTAACATGTGAAAATAATAAATAATAAACCCTCCTGAGCGGCTGATGCCGATTTTTTCCGATATGGACTGCCGATTTACAGATCTACAGAGCAAGAATTTGTGTTTCCACTTTCAAAGTGTATGGCAATATTTCAGCTAAATAAACAGTTCAAAGATGCTTTGGAAGTTTAAAACTTACAGTTGTCTTAAAAGAGCAGGCTTCCAGCACTCTTATAGTGAGGGATGGCTATGCATGGTCTGCAAGTGAAGTGAATAATGCTAAAACAAAAAACTATCCAGGAACGCAGCAGCCCGCATTACACATACAATACACGTAAATAACTCAAATATCAGCCGATAATATCGGCTGGGCGATGTATTCAGTCGATCACTATTCGGTCACGGCTGAGTGATGTGATTTCTGATAGCTGCATCTTATTAAAAGTATTTGTTGTTAGAACATAAATGTGTTTTGTTTGTACCTTTCTTGGACAATAGCTGAAGGTATATTTAGTCAGCTATTATATTCGAACATTTAAAACAAAAAATTGAAAAAAATGAAAATAAATTAACAAAAGGGAAAAAAACTATCTTACTTCACAATGAGACCACATCTAAAGGCAAAAGTATCAATGACTGGCAGAGCAAAACGCCTGTTATCATAGAGAGGGACAAGATGTGATGAGTTTAATAAATGGAGATAACAGCATACATTTTCAGACAGTAGCTTTGTTTCCATCCACTTGTCAATCTTATTACCTGAAGTTCACAAAAAAACAAAACCCATGCGAATAAAGCCATTAAAAGTAGGGATGCTCGATATTGGCTTTTCTGCCGATATCCGATATTCCGATATTGTCCAACCCTTAATTTCCGATACCGATATCACCCGATACCGATATATGCAGCCTTTTTACACCAAAATTCATCACATATCACCTATTATGGAATTAACACATTATGCCTAATTTTATGTGATGCCCCACTGGATGCATACATAAATGCAACACGGCTTTTCAAATGTAAACACAGTCTGTACAAAATAAGTTATTGAAAAAAGTGCCATTCATTTATTTGTTTGTGTTTTTAGAGAGAAAATTTTGCCTCAAACACACTACAGACATTATCAAAACAAGGAAGATGCATATCTACAGTCCAGAGTAGTAAACAAACATAGTTTTCTTTTCCCAGACTGAGTAACGACTGAGCCGTAACTTGGCAAATAATACAATCAATAAATTAGCAGTTAAGCTCAACATGCTAACCTGTAGTGGATCTAACGGATACAGCACCAGAAATTAGCTTCTCAACGTGACTGTAAACAAGGCTGTACAGTTCGGGTCAGCACCGGTCTGAGAAATATATGCGCCTGGGCGTTATACAGACATAACGGGGCTCGAGGAACTCCACACGTTTGGTGAATCCGGCATCTTGAACGATAGAAAAAGTTTGTTTCTCGGTGTCGGCTGTTGCTTCTTCTCATCACTTTGCTGCACAGATGTAGCGTTTAACTCCGCATTATTCTTCTTCAGGTGGGTAATCAAATGTGATGTATTAAAGGAAGACGCCTTGTTTCCTCCTCTCATAACTAACGCCTTGCAGTCATTGCAAAGCGCACATATACTGTTAGTAGGTGACACTTGGAAATACTTCAAAACCTCGGACATCTCATGCACCGGGCGAGCTGAAGCTTGTTAGCCACGGTTAGCACCCTACGAGTGAAGCGTGTTGTTGTTGTTATACGTCATCAAGCACGCGCCTGTAAACGGCCCGTGTTGCATCCAGGTACACTCGGAAATGCTGAAGCCTACAGAACTGACATCGGTTGTAAAAACCCGATACCGATAATTCCCGATATAACATTTTTAACTCAATATCGGCGGATAATATCGGTGGGCCGATATTATCGGACATCCCTAATTAAAAGTGTTTCCGTCCAACGACTTTAAAGCAAATAAAAACCTGTGCGTAATGATGATGTCACATGCTATTTTGTGATCAAATTGGTATATCAAGTAAATTTTAGACATTTAAAAGTGTTTCCATTCATTTTTTCACTCAAGTGCACAACATTCAAGCAAACATTTGTGAATAAAAGTTTGTTAGGCAAAATGCTTCACACCGTCTACCTCCAAATGATTAACATTGCCGTAGGTGTAGTGTTGGCGGCGCTCCTGCACTTTATTCTCGATGTGAATAATCTGGACATCTATGATATCCATACAATTTTGAGCAATTTAAGATCCGACCATTATTAAAGTGTACGTCATTCAAGAAAGCCGATAAAAACAAATACTTTATGTATCATTTTCAGTTAAAAAAAATGCTAAAAACTGACAACAATAACGGCAGCATCACAACATGGCTATGATGATTGATATGTACATAAATGCTGACGACAACGGCCTGTGGTGTGGGATCAACAGCGCTCCAGACAGTTCTGGGAGACCATGGTTCAGAGACACTTCACCAAGACCACTTGTTTTAAGCATATTAGGATGATTGATGACAATGCCATCTGAACAACAACGATGCAAAGGTACATAGATCTACGGGCTTCTGGTGGTGCAAATGGCGCGGCAGTCTTCACTACTCACCGCTTCTGACCTATACAACTGCCTCTGTTTACCTTGGTAAATAGAACACACTTAATCAATCTCAGATTGAATTATGATGCAGTTCGTATGTATTACGTTTCATTTTCATAAAATTTATGGATTACCCGAAGTATCATCATAACAATCATATTAGCTGCAGAGTTGTTAATGATTGGCATTGTGTTTTATAGCTATGTTCTATACTACATGTTCTACTTACACCTGTGGAAATTCTATTGTAGGTTCCCTGAGAGACATTCTGACAAATAATAAAATTATTACAATTCTGAGATTTTTGCTATCGAAAAACTGCCGTAAAGTATCGTTTCTCCTTGTCTGTGCACTTACATCTACCTAGGTTGATATCCGCCATGTCTGCAAAGAAAGTGAAAATATGTGGCGGAATGACCTAAAACCTAATCGCAAGCCTTTTACCGTTTAAGAAAAAACGATGAGATTGACCGCACAAACTGTGTCGATCTTTCACTCAATATCACTAAATTTGTTTATAACGTGTGGCTGGAAATATGGCTAGTCACTCCTTTAAGACATTAATAGTGTTGCACTCTGCTTTCCAAACAAACTGTGGAAGTTATTGTGTGGAGAATGAAAGAAGAAGGCGTGAGACCTTGACACCCATATAACCACCATCACCAGTGGCAATGTTTGTATCATGTGAGCCAATCCCCGATAACATAATGAACACACAAAGTGGCCCTCCACCACACTAATCTACAGCATGGAAAGCTGATTCAATCTCTGCTGCTCTTGAATTTGAACTGACAGGGACACATAGTCGTGGAGTGGTGGAGGAAAGTAGGACTGCTGACAGACATGGCATCAATGCCCTCACCCAATCCAGGCAGATCAGAGGCTTTTGTGTCCAGAAAGCTGCCATGTAGGCCTACACAGCTCAGCAGTACACACCTCTACAGGTCAACTGTGCCAAACTTCCAGACTGGTATCGCTGCAGACATCAAAATGATCCATATTAAATAGTTTCTTTCATCAGCTTGTGTCAGTTACATTTCATCATAGCACTCCCTGGCCTCATGCTATCTTATGTTAAATCCCCTCAATGAGTTCAACACAGAAAGAACATTACACAGATTTTTCGATTTGGGAAGAAGGGCACTGGTATCAGATTGGTACTCCATATCAGTATCAACAGATGCTCTGGGTCGAGAATTAGTATCAGGAGAAAAAGTTCCTACTGGAAAAACATCTAAGGGCGCACTCACACTGTCCATCTGTACCGTGCCCCGTGCTTTAGGGTACTTGTGGGCTAATTGTTGAATCGTTAATGTAACAGTTAAGCCCAGCCTATGAACTGATATAAATGCTTAAGCTATATGGCTAACCTTTCCCGTTTTTCGCGGAGCATTACGTTGACGTAAAATCCGGTTTGGCCCCACTTTTGAAACTAAAATTTAAAATACATAGTCAGATGTTTCTGGGCCGAGCAGGTCTAGAAACAGAGAATTGACCACAACGTCTGTTAAGGTCTGAGCTTCGCTTCTTGATTTTTCCAGATTAATTTTTGCATTTTCTCTGCTCTTTTTCTTCGTCTTCCTCTTCCAACCACTCCTCCAGGCTTAGTTAGCAACAGCATGTTCATAACAACAATGGTCTGGCAGAGTGATACTGCGGTAATGTGGGTTCGGGTTCAATCGCACTGCTTAGCCAATCAGAATTTAAGTGTTCAATAAGTATAAATACTTTTACCGTTTGAGTTGTATTCGAATTCTGAAATTTGTTGTCCATGTATACACTAAACCAAGCCACCCAGCCCCAGAAAATCAGGGAACGGCTGATGTTGGCCAGCTGCCCTTCTTACAGACTGGGAGGCTCATGTTCAGTGTGGGGTGACCCCAATGATCATCATCTCATTTCCCCAGGATATTGGTAAAATGCCACAAGAAGAAGGTGTCAGAATTGCTCCATTGAGGGTACGTACACACAATTGAAATCTTAAAAAGTTTTCCATCCACACGGCCTTGACTCAAGAAACCTCTGCGTCCACAGGAAACCGGGTGCAGCGACTCCAAACACTGTAGTACCCATGCCAGGCCTGGATGTGGAGCTGTAACTGCCACAGAAATACACCAACAAAGAGAAGAAGAGACGGGGAAACGCTATGGGGAATACAAACACCGGAGAGTATCTCTCCAAATCTGGAGACTTCCCAAATCCTCCTCCATCCTAGAGAGAAATGTGTCCACTGTTTCTGGTGTTAGTGGAAATTTTGTGCTGTTTTAGACTCTGAATCACCAATCACTCTGCAGTTAGTGTCCTCAACGAGCAGAGGGTGCTGCTGGAAGCCCCTTCCCCGTCCCAAAGCACTCACAGATGCCACTTTCTCACTACATTTAGAGACTTTTCACACCTTCTCAAAACTTGATTTAGAAAAAGAGACTAGAGAGCAGTTTAGTCCCTTATTCAGGGCATCAGGGAAAAGGAGAAATCTGTGCTCGGCCTAATTCATTCCCATGCATGTGGCTCAGAGTCCAGTTCAGTAAGCAGTCTGGGTCCGTCTCTCTCCTCTCAGCAGCAGCACTGTTGTTGTTATGTGACGCTGCAGGGGTTAGTGGTCCGAGGTTGGGAGATGACGGCATCGTTTAACAAAGTATGAAGTTTTGCGTCCAGACGACAACGCCATGGGGGGCATTTTCAAATCTTCCCACTCTGGGACCTGATTTCAAAAGATACTGTTTTCAGGCTCCAATAATGCTGGCTGCGTGCAGACGGTCGGCTAAAACCAGACTAAAGTTGTGCAGTTACAGGAAAACACGTCTCCTTGCGGACAGGCCCTTAGACCCAGCCATCTTGGCTTAGATCATCCACTATGTGATGTCATGTACCGACATCTTCTGTCCCCATATTGGCCTCATCCTTCCCTGGTGAAGGCAAATTATAAAAAGTGAAAGTCTCAGTGTCAAGTAACACAGCCCTTTCAAGCTATTTCTCAACCAACTGCAAACATTAGTAGAACAACATTAGATTGGAACCATCAACTGTTATTAACCTGTGAAAATCTGCCAACACCTAACATTCAAATATTCGGAGCCAACGCTCTGAAAAAAGAACAGAAAAAAATGGCCTTGTGCATTTCTATTTTCAATATTCTTCCAACTTGATGTAGATGCCTTTTCACTCAGCCCTCCCTCTGTCTCATCCCTGCTTTCAATAAACAAGCCTCTCTATCTGCCTCCATAACAGTCCTCCCTCTCTCTCTCCAGCTCCCCCGTTATGGGAGAATATATTGAGAGGCCCGTTGAGAGAGAAACCAATCGCGTGGTGTGTCATTGGCCCGATACAGAAGGACCCAGTAATGGAAGGCCTTTTAAGGCTAAAAAGGAAAAGCTAATTATGATAAAGGGGCTGTAAGTTGTGTGGTTATCGCAGTGCTGGGCCTGCTGGTGCAGCAGACTGGTCCCTGACAGTGATAACCAGGCAGAGCGAGACGGCCGGCGCTCTGTCACTGTCACTCTGCTGCTCTGTTCAGCTAAAGATGGATTCACACACTACAACTTTTATGCCGTCTCTTTTTTCAAAAGCATAAAGCCATTTGCATTCATTGGTCCTTTAAAACCAGAAACTGCAGGCTGCTGTCCATCTCTCTTGGATTTTGGATTCGTCTTTGATTTTTACCATCTCTCAGCACCGCAAGCATGCAGCAAATGGAAATCTTTCCAAATGGCTCTGACAACAGTGGCCTGGTTGGTTTGTGCCTCCATTTTAGGCCAGCTCAAACTACAGCAGAATGATGATGCTAAGCTAGATATCGAGGCAGCCAGATAGACATATCAGCTGTCAAGCCATGTTGCACATTAGTGGTAGTGAAGTGAATGAATGAGTACATCTTCCCCCTTGCTCCCCAATTTTTTCTTCCTGTCTCTGATGCATTATGCATTATGGCATGCTATCTCACCTCTCCCAAATGTCTTTATATTTCCATCCTCCCTCTCTGTATCTCCACCGTGATACTTCCCTCTGGGAGCCCACAGAAATGCAGGAATAAACAGAAACATTTAAAGAAGACAGGAGGGGCAAATGAATACAGATCGAGGAAAATCACAAAATTAAAGGGCCAAATAATCTTGCAACTGGTCTGGTCATTTGACTGGTGAGCATTTTTTTTTAATCTATCTAAGGTAGAAAGCAAAGAAAGAAGATTGATTGATTGTTTTAATCAATTACAGCCTGAACACTTAATAATGCTGAAAGATATTTATTTTTTTTGCTCAGGAATATACCAGTTTTCTGGTTCCATTCAAGGAGCAAGCATCACTGCTGAGTGGTGACAAGCATGTGAAGCTGCACTTCGGCCCCTAGATGGTGCCAATGACAACCAGGGCAAATGTCTTGAATTTTATGGATCACAACACAAATAATGTATAAAGCCAGAAATTATTCACAGGGTTCCTACACATTTTCCATTTCTAAATTCCAGACTTTTCTAGACTCAAATTTTCAGAGTTCTCTTAAACATCTGAATACCAATTGTTAGATGCTTATTATGTAAATAAATGGTTTTAAAATCCAACTTTTAACACTTATGTTAAATTCTGACTATGTATGCCATTATGTTCCCAAGTGATTACAAGACATTTTAACAAACGTATTGTAGCTCATATAAGTGAATGAACTCTGTTCAACGCACAGCATTTTATTCCAGCTAAATGCTAAAAGAGTGAAATGAATAACTGTGAACCTGTAACTCTACAGACAGGAACAGTAGAGATGGATAATTAAATGAATAACTGTGAACCTGTAACTCTACAGACAGGAACAGTAGAGATGAACATTAACCAGGAACTACAGAAGAAAACATGAGTCTGTGCTTCATTGGCTTTAGATGGAGTAAACATACTGTAAATAAATTGAATAATAATAAATAAAAATGATCAGGTTGGCTGTGTTGTGTTAGTAAACTTGTTTTGATTTGTATAGATTATTATATTTTATTTTCTAAGGTGAGATAATAGTCTATAAACAACACAAACATTTTTCAAAACTCTTTTCCCTTTTTCCAAACTCATCCAGACCTGAAAATGACTCACATTAAATTCCAGACTTTTCCATGCTGCGTAGGATCTCTGAACTCACTTCCAGCTAACATACAACCCATTTACTTTAACAGCGAGGGAGGTTATAATATGAGAGTTAAATTTAAAGAAACACTTAGGCGTTGTAGAAACATGGTTCATTTCAAGAAGATGTACAAAAGAACAAAACAATTTTCCAGAGGTATTAGGATGAAGAATGGATGTGGCGAGTTTAGCTTTAGCACAGGGTGGTTTATGTCTGTAATATGTTTTAGTTGTAGATGATGATGATTGCATTAGGAAATTAAGTCATGAGTAGCAGAGAAGAAATGTAATACCGCCCACACTCCTTCAAGACATGTGAGACTGTGAAATTTATTTATGGAATTTGTGTATAGTTTTAATGCTCATTTTTATACTATTTTGTTTGGTGTCTTTTAATCTGTTTGTTTTTATTTTTCATTCATAGGTGTGTGTGTGTGTGTGTGTGTGTGTGTGTGTGTGTGTGTGTGTGTGTGTGTGTGTGTGTGTGTGTGTGTGTGTGTGTGTGTGTGTGTGTGTGTGTGTGGTCTGTGTGTGTGTGTGTGTTTTTGTGTGTCTATGTGTGTGTCTGTGTGTGAGTGTCTCCTCTGTACCTGAGACAATTTGTACTTAAAATGTACTTTTGTAAATAGAATGTAAATGTAATGCATTTTGAAGAGAACATTTGACAAAATATACAAAGCTAAAGTAATTTTCATATGTGCTTTGGTTTGAGAATCATTGCTCCACTGCTTTGTGTTTCTCCAGGCTGATGGAATCAAACAGAGAGGCGGCCAAGTATCAACACATTCCGCCTCTGGAGCTTCTTCTTTCTCACTACATCAGCCCCCTGGAAATGGAACTTCTGGTACTGTGTACTGTGATGTTGTTGTCCTACTTGTTTGGAGTAGCATGCTGCCATCTGCTGGCCATGCTCTATATTAGCAATATATATATGAATATATACTGTATGGACATGGACTTACATCATCAGCCTGTGCTTGTCTTATAAATGTTAACATTGGTAAAAGGAAGTGTGTCAGTGCTGAAAAGTGGTATTTTCCCTGGACTGTTAAGCATGACTGATTCCTCCAATGACTAAGTGCTGTGCGTGTGTCTTATAACCTTAGCTCTTTCATTTGACATGTAACTATTCAACTGTTTAGACAGTCAGCTGAGGGACACAGTGAGAGTTTTAACCTTCATTAGCTTGTTTCAAAGCAAATGTAGTTTTATCATCTATTATTTCAACAGTGGAACATTTTGTCCCTGTCCCCTGTGAGACCTACTTTTAAAAAGACAACATCTTCCTACATGTTACACGTAGGAACCTGGTCCTCCATGTTTTAGTGAAGTTTATGTCAAGCAGCTAGACCACTTAGCGTGTCCAGCTGTGTGTCACTCACCACTTTGCGGATCCTGGTCTTGTAATCGATGTGAAGCTCTTTGTGTTTCTGCAAGGCAGCTTCTAAAGTCCTCTTCAGATCCAGGGCTCTTCTCAACAGCTGCTGCTCAGCACCTGACCTGGTGAACACCTACAAACACACACACACACACACACACGCACACACACAGACAGACAAGCACATGCACACGCACGCACGCATGTTACGGAAAAAGTAGGAGAGATCCAAGATTCCTCCCAACAACCAGGAAGGTTGAGGAAAGGATTGGTGGAATATTGGGTTTCTGAAATAATAACAGGAGTAGTAGCAGGTATCGTCCGATACCAAGTAACGGTCCAGTACCAGTGCGTGAAAAATATACACACAAATATTTTATTATTATTATTATTAACAGCTGATTGATCATTGCTGTCAGGTTTTAAAATTAACAAATACATGCAAAGAATGAATGTCATAGAACAGATACAGAAACCAGCATTTTAGGCTGTATCCAGCTGTTAAGTCGTGATGTAACTCTCTTCCAAAATATGATTTCCAGGTCCAAGCTGGTCCTAGCCGGTCCAAGCGTCGTATTTCTACAACGCAGCAATGCTGCGTTCCCCGTTATTTTAACAGATCTGAGGTTGTTTTTTTAAATTGTCATTTTACCTCTTTCTTATCGATGAAAAAGATGTCTAACTGAAGAAACAGGTGATCGTAATTGTTCACATGTTCGGCTGTTGTGTCTGTTTTGTTTCAACGGAGCGTTTGGACCCAGAAATCGTATTTTGAAAGGGTGATACGTCAGACTGAACAGCTGGATTGGAGGCATTTCTGATATTCGTATGGTAGTGATACAGGTTTAGCATTAGTAACTAGAAGGTTGTCTTCTGATCTTGTATACTAATTTCTATCTATATATATTTAATGTGATCATTTATTATTTTCTACATATTTGAGCCCTGTGTGTTAGCACTAACCTGAATCCATCCCTGCACAGCTGGTAGATGTTTGGTTATTATCAGTCTATGGAGGTCTATCATCGTGGTAACCACTGCCTCATTATCCTCTGTCTCTTTAACATGAAGACCTGAGAGCAAAGCAAAGAAAAACTTCACTGATACACCAGTTCAGAATGAAGCCTTTCCTTCCAACTACATAATTCCAGAATACATATAATGTATACACTGATACCACTCATATCTGTTTCATGCTTCTTGTGGTCGACACGGCCCCTGCATACGTCTGGGCGTTCAGACTGAATGCAGTCAGAGCGACTCTAAGAACGGACCTCTTGGCCTTGGATCTATGCTCTCAGCCAATAGAACTGTAGCGAGCTCATCATTTCAACGCGGTCTGTGTGATGGTAAGCGTCATAACATCCGGGGGATCTCCAGGGGATCACCACAGCCACCATTGTTGCAGTTCTTGACTACATCAAGGAAACCGGATTGTTCCTACGGAAATAATATAATGGATATAACCATGACCTGTGGATGGCAGCGACGTGCCTTTAGGCATCTAGTCTGCTGGAAAATTCAGAAGAGTGAAGCGTATCCAGTGCTGAGTTTCAATAGCGGTTCAACATGCCCTTGGTCACTTCCTCGCAGCACTTGTCCCTCGGAGGGCTGAGTGATCGAGTGAACAACGATGGTCACTCAAGAGGTGGATATCACCCACAATGCATTGCAGTTATGCATTTGGTGGAAGAAAATACATCCATGGGTAGGTGGCAGTAACAGACGTAAAACTCACCACTAAAGAAGAACAATATGCATAAATGATTAAAAAACTCCACTATCTGACATGCTTTTCAGTTTCAGTTTTCTATGAATAATGTCTGATCATCAGTCTATTCTTCCATGAGAGGGAAGTTCACCTGTTTTATCTATATTTACTTGTGAGGTTTCTTCTCAACATTATCTGTAAATGCATGGAATAAATGTAATTTTGCAATATATCATAGAGATACTAATGATGATAATCATGATGCAGATCACAAACCGAAGTTTCTGAATCAAAGATGATGCAGCTGTTTACAAAGTGCTGACGGTGCGAACGTATTGCAATCATCAGTAGAAAACACCTTCATCTCATTAGAATGAGTCTAAAGGTATTTGTGATAATTAGTGAGAAGCATTACACCACTAAACCTGCACCTGGGGGTGGATCCATGATAGTTTGGGCTGAAGTGAACGAGGGCAGATGCGTTCCATTTCATCCACCGCTCCTCGCCCCGCCCAATTACTCACATCTCACCAAGTGGCCTCCGTGTGTGTTGTTACGCAATACCAAGGGCCGAGGGGAGGTGAAGGAGGGCGTGTTGAACTACTAATGAAACGCTGCTCTGGTCTGATCTACAGGAGATCCGCTGTTTTGCAGGAGGCCGGTCAGCACCCTCTACAGCTCCAGAGGTTAAATCATTGACAAACTGATCTCACTACAACACAACGGCTCTTCATCTGAGAGCTCATTTCTGTTCTTTAAGCATTCAGATTCCTGGTTAGCACTAGCATCACTTCCCATTTAGCACAACAGCAGAGTAGAGCTGCAGGCAGCTAGCCACCAGCTGCTACCGAACTGCCTCGACGCTCCAAACACACGATTGGCATGATGAACCAGATATGATCAAAATATGATCAAACAGGGCGTTACTCCCATTTATTGCGATTTCATCGCGTGCACTGTGATCACAGCTTTAAGAAAATAGTCTAAAATTAGTCAGTAATTTAGATTTTAAATTTGGAACTATCCGATCAAAGAATACATCAAGAATCAAGATCAAGATTTCAAGGTTCTTTGACACATATTTAAGTCAGAATCCAATAAGTTTTTGATACCTAGCCCTACAGTATGTATGGATGGTTATAGTGTAGTATATACATGTACACATATACACTAAGTTGCCGATTTATTAGGTTATTAGGCTAAATGCATTAAATGAACTAAAATACATTTCAGAGAGATATTTTGCTGATTTGAATGTGTGTCATTCCTGTAACACCCACACTGCCATGACACAGACCTGGACTCAAATCGGTAAAGTGTCCCTTTAAGTCTGTAAGGATCAATTATGAGACTGTCAGAAAGCTGCTGATATTTTAGGAGACTTAGATTGTAGACCTGTTGGAATGTATTGCATTATACCAAAAGCTGTCTATTATTTTGTCCACCCCCCATGGACTTAGAAAGTGAACATGTTAATCTTTGCACAGCAGGAATGTGCAAGTGTACCCACCAGGACTGAGGTTTAGGTCCAGGCTGTAGGAGTGAGAGATGAGCCCGGAGCTCCGTATAAACAAGTCTTCATCAAGGGGCTGCCCCTCCTCTTCTTCACCACTTCCCTCATCATCTTCCTCCTCCTCTCCCTCCTTCTCCACCCGCACATCCTCCCCGTCCTCAGACCTCTCCTTCTTTTGCTTCCCCTCTGTATCCTCCCTGTTGTCGGTCTTCTCTTCTGTCTTTCCTTTGTCTTCTTTTCCTATCTTTTCCACCTGACTATTTTTCTTTTCCTCCCTGCTCTCCTCCTTCTCTTGTATCATTCCCTTTCCCCTGTCATCCGTCAGGTCTTTGCTGCAGCAGGGCTGTTCATCAACTGAAAGACCTTCCTTGGCTGGTGGAGAGTTGAGAAGTCGGCTATTGGTCGTTTTGATGTCTGTAAGGTCAAACTCGGGTAGAAGCAGGCCCATACAGGATTCCATCTCTGTCAGTGTTGCCTCGATTTCCTGGTATGACTCTGACAAAAAAACAATACAGACATCTCATGTGAAATCTGTGCTTCATTTAGGAAACTGCCACAGAAAAACACTCATCCTCAATCTTTTTTAGGGAGTACGCTGGTCAATTTAGTCCATCCAGTTCTTGACAATAAAGAATTATTATTATCACTAGTAGCAGTGTTGAATGATGTGCTGTTTACCTTCCATTTCTTTGCAGGCTGCCTCCACTCTCTCCTTGTAGATCCTCTCCATTTTCCTCTGTCTCTCCTCCGCCCTCCTCCTCTCTGCTACTGTCCTGGCCTCAGCATCCTGGAAGTCCACCTGACAACATGGACACAACCCATCACTTACAGGTGGACCACACACACAACATGGGACACACAGGTAGACAGCAACAGTAGCACTAAGAGTTAACATAGCAGGTTTATATCACCGAGTGCCATCGACACTTTAATCTGTCCAACACTTTGGTTTATAACCAAACACCTACCAAATGTTAGCATGCTAACACGCTAAACTAAGATGGTGAACAAGGTAACCATAGGGAGCATTTCCTTCATCTTATCCAACTTGTCTCATCCTCCAGGTTTTCATCTAAACTGTGTTCAGACTCAGAGAATAAAACAGTTTCAGGAACTGAAAACTAGGGTCTGACCCATATGGGAGTTTTTGAGTCCAATACCGATATTAGAGAGAAAATTTATTTCACAGATTACCAATAAACTAGCCGACTTTTTGAGCTGGAGTGAAAATAGACCTTTTTTATATGTATTGTGCAGATATGAGTCAGCAAAGGTCCTCAGAAGCTGCTTTCCTAAACACAAAATTGTATTAAAGAATATTTAATCCCTAATAAAAAGTGATTTAAAGTGAACTAAAGTGTAACTCCAGCGAAAATGGACACCACGGCCTTTTTCGGCATGAACATACATAAATTAAGCCATCAAGACAGTTTTTTTCGTATAACAACTATTAACAGAGAAATCGCTAACAGCCAGACGTGGCTAACACTGATTAGCTCGGGGCAGAGTGCTGAACCAATTAAAACATCTTTTTGAACCACTAATACTGCTCAAAATAACACCCAATTTTACAATGCTACAAGCCTTAGCAGCCGGCTCCGTCAATATCGACAGGCAGCCCAAACAAGTAGATTACCGAATGCACCGGAGTTCAGTTCTATTGAACTTCAATAGGAGTGAACTCAGTAATCGACTTGTTTGGGCTGCCGAAAAAAAAACATGGGAGGAGGAGTTACACTTTAAGTGAAGCAATCATCAGGTGCCAGCTGTTTATTCTTTTAAACAGCTACTGTTAATTATTTTTAAACATTTGACAGATGCAGTGCTTCATGGTTATTGTCGTCTCCTCAAAACTCCGCCGGATATGGTTTAACACCTGACAGCAGGTGTGTGATTATCATGCTTTTGACTATCTTCGCTATCTGGCTGAGTTTTATCCCTCTCACCTTCTTAACCTGTTTGAGAAAGTGGTAGCCCAGCGCTAACTTCTTATAAGCGGTCCCATAAGAGGCCTGCCATGATTGGACAGTCTGGATGGCCAGTGACCTCAATTTCCTGGCTATTTCCTTAGGAGGGGGGAGGGGCTGCTCCGAGTCAGTCTCTACAGTCAACTCCAAGAACTCCTGCAAGAACAGAGGTTGGGAACATAACACACAAGATGTATTTGTAAAAGCTGGCCCACAATAATATTATATTAAAGACAGTATTTGTTTTCAAATCAAGATTAACATTTTTTTAAAGTGTCATGGTTACACTCAGGGCTCCAGACTGTGACAAAATGGTTGCATTTTGCGACCAAAATTTGAGGTTGCACCGCTGAATTTTACATCTAGTCGTGCATGGCTTCGCACAATAACGCAAACACGTAACACGTGAGCTCAGCAGCTTCATTAACATCAGGCTACAAGTTACAGTATAATCCCAAAGCCTCCGTATGTGGCGCGTGGGGACAAACGGTCTCTGCCAATTGTCAGCAGTTTTGGAGCTGAGTGACAGCAGAAATTTACTGAACCATGATAGTTTTCATTTCAGCTTTATGGGAAGAAATCAACAGTGTTTAACTGATTCATTGACTTTTATTTTCTCCTCCCAGCGCAGCGAGTGAGGCAGCAGGTGACACAGATCTGATCAGTGAGTGTAGATACGGTTCATATGTTTAAACACATATACAGACTGATCTGATCAGTCAGTGTAGATACGATTCATATGTTTAAAACACACAAACAGACTGATCTGATCAGTCAGTGTAGATATGATTCATGTGTTTAAAACACATATACAGACTGATCTGATCAGTCCGTGTAGATACGGTTCATATGTTTAAAACACATATACAGACTGATCTGATCAGTCAGTGTAGATACGGTTCATATGTTTAAGAGAAAGCCTGGGTGTGAGTCGATTGACTTAATAAAATAGAAATGTATCTGTTCAGTGAGATGAGCGAGTGACGGTCGTCACACTGCTCCTTATCTCACTCTCTGCAGAGCAGTGCCTGTATGTTGACAGCGGTTTAATATTGTACTGTCATGACAGCGATGGTCGGTTTACCTTCTATGTTGCATCTTCAAAAGAGCTCAATAAAAATGTGACACTGAATTAAAAAAGCACATTGTAATTTCTGCATCTATTATTGATTTACGGTGTGTGACCCTAAAATTTCTAGTTGCGCTTCTAAAATCTTCAGTTGGGGGCCACAGTGCTCCGAGTGAAAAAGTTAGTCCGGAGCCCTGCACACAGATAATGACCTGGACATAACCCAGAGTATGATACACTGACAAAATGAAAACTGTGCTCTATTTATCTTACCGAATACTTATTAACCAGGAACATAAGGTGCTGTGTTGTTTGATGCAAAATAAAGGGGAGATGATGCTAGTACCTGGAAGTTGTCCACCAGCAGCGTTCTGAAGTGGTGTGATCTGGGGAAGAGCTCACTGGCGATCTGGAAGGCAGACAGTCGGATCTCAGCATGTTCTTCATTGAGCTGAGACATCACTGAGCGGTACACATGGTCTACGCAGTCATTAGACACTCTGGGAGGAATGATAGACACAGATTTTTCTATTAGTTCCATATAACATGTATGCATATTGATTTTTATTCTTTATCTTATCTGTACTCTTATAATCCTTCCTCCTGCTAGAATTCTGATGTAACCATAGTAGTCACACATGTCAAATCTTTTGCCATAAACCTGTCTACAGACAAGTTGTTAATAAACGCTTATTAATAGTCTTACTGATACCAAATATCAGGAAACGGTAGCTTAAAATGTAAAATAGAATTATTATACTTGAAATATGTTTTTATTCAATTTCTTCAAGCTTGATGTAAAGGTTTTTGTTTATTTTGCCATCGAGTGGTGACAATAAGCATGTTTTAATTCTAACCAAATACTACACCAAGAGGGACAAATATGTTACACAAATTGAAAATCCCTCTCTATACTTGAGTGAAGTGTGTTCAGTCAACTCCTTTTTTGATGGATTATTGGCAGGTAAAAACCCAATGCAGTGCTGTATAAGTAGGTACAGAGTTTCAGTGACCATGGAGCACATTTTGCATTTCAAAGATGTATTGAAACATCTGTGGTCGTGGGTTCGACTCAGACCTGCGGCCTTTTGCAGCGTGTCTCTCCCTCTCTCTCTCATGCCCCATTTCCTGTCTGTCCTATCTAATAAAGACTTGAAAAACTGCCAAAAAATAGTCGTTAAATAAAACATCTGTGGTCAGGTTAGCCTTTAAAGAGACCCCAGAGCAAAAGAAGAAGAAGAAGAAGAATTAATTTTTTAGTCCCGCGAATGGGGAAATTCAATTTTCACTCTATTATTTTTCATTTTACACACACACAGGCCCGAAATATACACACATGCACAGACAGGACCTATATACATGCAACCAATGGAGAGATTTTAGAGCGAGGGGGCTGCCAGTGACCGGCGCCCCGAGCAGTTGGGGGTTCGGTGCCTTGCTCAACAGCACCTCGGCAGTGCCCAGGAGATGAACTTGCACCTCTCCAGCCACCAGCCAACACTCCATTCATGGTCTACTACCGCCCATAAAAATGTTATGTGGTGAGCCCTTTTCAGGATTCTGAATCCTTTAGTAAACAGGGTCTTTATGCATGTAAAAATCTTACCCGGAGTAATACCGGGTTTCTTTTCTGCGCATGCTCCGTGGGTTAGAACTCCCCCACCCCACTCCACGGCAGGGGTTTCTGAACTGGAAATAGAATAAACCAGGAGGCAACAGCGCCGAAAACAATGTGAAAAAAAACAAGCAGATCTGTTCCTGTCGTAATTCTGGCCAAAAGTCGGACGCTTGTGATTTTGACAAAGGTGAACCGGGGGAAAAAAATCCTGACCAGTTGTATGTTAGCGGAGCACCACATAATGTACTGGAGGAAGAGTTACCCATTCAACCCCGCTCATGTATACACGGGGAAAGACCATTTTCGGGTTACTGATTTGCATGGAAACGCACTGACATGAGGTGAACGTGCAAACTCCACACAGAAGGGCCCCAGGGGGACGCTGTAGGGTGACAGTGCTAACCACTACACCACCGAGCTGCCATCTAAGCATAATATTGAATGGAATATTCAAGTTTATCATGTGTTTCACAAATACATTTATCACATATTACTAAATTTAGATTAAATTACATTACCATGCAGTTATTGCCTTTATTATTCATGTCTACCTTTGGGGGGCCTTTGTTCACGGTCACAGGGCAGTTACCTGCTTTGTTGTGTCAGTAATCCATCTTTAATCTTTTAAGACTTTTTGAGAACTGTTTGAAGAAGACTCGTAAATGGAATAAATCACCACTATTTGGCAACTACTACTACTCTGCAGTTGAGTTTAATACAGTTTCTTCATTTGGATCCTTTCAGAGGAGGAAACACAAGTGAAATGACCTGTAAACCTGCTTATTCACACCATGTTACACAGTTACTTTGCCTGAGTCACCCCTCTGAGTTGGCATGAACCCTATAGTTAGCAACATACTTGCAGATCTTCTTGATTTCCTTCATCCTGTCCTGGTTGAGCTCTGGCTGTCCTGATGTGGTCAGCTCCTCCACCAGCTCTGACAGCCTGTCCCTCTGAGACAACTCCATCACTCTTCATCAACACACCTGTGAACAGGGATATACTGCTGACTGAACCTGTAGCCCAACCATTCAACAAGATGTAAAACAACAATATCTAAATATCCAATAAAGTGGAATCCTGCTGAAAACTACATCAGCTACACAAGTGATGGGGAGATGTACTCACAAAGAAAGACTACATGCAGTTAGTGTTGCATGGTAAACCGATACTAGAAAGGTACCGCGTACGCGGTACCGTATAAACATACCCTGCTCCTCCCAACCGCAGGCATAGGATTGAAATCCACTTTTTATGGTATTGTTCTGGGAGCTTTTTACATTTCTCACCTCTGTGAACAACAATCTTTGGTACTCTAATGAATATCTTTTCCTTTTTTCGGATAGAACTATTGGAGCAGCCATAAACTAATTCTTTTTTATGGCAGATCCTCAAGCTACTTCACTTCCTGCCAGCCATCTGAATGTCACGCGTTCTCGATGCAGCAATTTGACGTCACATAAATCTTTGCTGATGTAATGTTACCACTGCTACTAGCTGACAGTCTGCAATGATAGGGTGACAATTATATCCAAAACTGGCAACCACTGAAGTACGTACCTGACACGTCACACGTGACTGTTTTTTTCACTAAATAAACATTATTGTTGAAGTGCCTAGGTAAATAACAATATTTCAGAATAAATCAAGAATTAATACTTAATAATACTTAAGACTGGATAATATAGACTATATAGATAGTCAGAGATATTCAGATCCTTTACTGAAGTAAAAATGCAAATACTTCACTATGGAAATAGTCCACTACCTACCAAGACTTTATTTTAGGGGGTAAATGACTATCTGACGGGCAGGCCGCAGTATGTGAGATTATGAAACTGTGTGTCTGACTGCCTGATCAGTAACATCGACGCCCCACAGGGAACCGTGCTGTCGCCCTTCCTCTTCACCACCTACACCGCAGATTCTCTGGAGAAAATTCTCTGATGACACGGCCATTGTGGGGCGTGTAGAGGGTGGGAGGGAGGATGAGTACAGGGACCTGGTCGGCAATTTTGTCAGGTGGTGTGAGGAGAACCACCTGCAGCTGAACGTGGCAAATATGAAAGAGATGGTGGTGGACTTTAGGAGGAACAAGCCCCCGCCCTCTCCAGTCTGCATTGGTGGGACAGACATAAACATTGTGGACTCCTACAAGTACCTGGGTGTGGTGCTGGACAACAAACTGGAGTGGACCACAAACACACAGGCAGTCTACAAGAAGGGCCTGAACTGGCTTTACTTCCTGAGGAGGCTCAGGTCCTTCAATGTCTGCAACCGGATGCTTCAGATGTTTTATCAGTCTGTTGTCGCGAGCACCATCTTCTTCGCTGTGGTGTCCTGGGGTGCGGGCATCAAAGCAAAAGACGCGAACAAACTGAATAAACTCATAAAGAAGGCAGGGTCTGTTGTTGGCTCTAAGCTTGTCCCCCTGGAGGAGGTTGTGGAGCACAGGATGCTGGCAAAACTGCTGGTGATCATGGACAATGTCTCCCATCCCCTCCATAAAACCCTGGACAAGCTTCAGAGCATCTTCAGCAGCAGACTCATTCAACCTCGCTGCCTTTAGGAACGGCACAGGAAATCATTCCTCCCTGCTGCCGTCAGACTTTACAACGCTGCACAACAACGCTGAGCAACGCTCAGGGAATAAACTTACACTAGTGATCACTGACATGCACCTTATCTCACTTGCACATTAAAATCCACATTGCACATTTTAATATAGTGTTTTATCTGCAATACTGTACTTCTATTTTATTCTATTTTATTGTGGTTCATATTTTGTATTTTATATTTTATCTTATTTTTAGTACTTCTGATTGCTCTGTACCGCTGCTACGATGACCTAATTTCCCCTCGGGGATAAATAAAGTTATCTATCTATCTATCTTTCTTTCTAAAGCTAACTGTTTAACTGTCAGATGTGTTTCACACATCTCTGTATGCAAACAGTTCACACTGGTAACATTAGCTTTACCAGAACATGCGCTGGTGTTCACAAGTATGCTGATCAACAACACAACTTATAAAGTCAATCAGCACTGGTAATTTAATCATAGCATGTACATTTTTGTCAATAATTTATTATTTATATTGTGATATATTTATTAGTAGTAGAAGTAGTAGTAAAAAATGGTCTGATTAGAGCACAGCCCTCCACCAGATCTGGGTCATTTCTGTTGTACCTTAAAACACGTTAAGTTGCTATAAAGCTCAGCAGCTTTTACAAAAATATATTTGACTTTTTTTTTAAGTTTAAGTGTTTTAATTAATAAAAAAATAAAGTAATCATCTTAAGTTCCACATGCTGTCATCTAATATTTTATTCCATTACTTTTGATGATGTTTTCTGCTGGGTATCATTTCAGCATCAAGATTTTTTAGGCAGGTATCTTCATGAATAAGTCATCATTTTGGTATCATAACAACCGTGGTGGACGAAGTACTCAGGGCTTTTACTTAAACGATTCTGACCTTTCTGACATTTTGACACTTTTCTTTTCATCTCATCTCATCTCATCTTCAACCGCTTATCCGGGGTCCGGTCGCAGGGGCAGCAGCTGTAGCAGGGGACCCCAAACTTCTTTTTTAATCTTAAAATGCTCCTAATAAGTGTATGGCACACTAGCATGTCAAAGAAATCCATCAGGTGTTGAAACTCATCAATATTCAATAACCATACTGCATATTTCTGATAAACATCTGACCAATAATTTTACATAGAGCAAGAGCTAATTGTATTTACTTTAAACAGTATACTGCTGTTCTATGTAGCTTAAGCAATAACAATACATGCTATTCCACTTGTCTATAATATTTTTATATTAATGATCTGAATCTGTAAAGTATGCAGCTAAAGTTACCATTAAATGTAGTGGAGAAGAAGTATAAAGTAGCAACAAATGTAATTACACAAGAAATGTACCTCAGAGTTGTACTAAAGAACAATGTTTGAGTAAATGGTTACTTTACACCACTGACTCCATGATAAAACAAATACTTCAGATTATTAAGATGTTATAGAAGGTGTCCTCCCTTTGTAAATTCAGACAATTGGTCATGTTTAAGAGCAACTATACAGAATTACTCTAGAACATTTTTATACCTAGGACATTATGAAGTATATCTCATATTGTGCTGTATTATAGAAGTGTATATTTGTTTAGGTTACACTAGACTGTGATGAGGTGTTTCATGTCATAAAAAGAAAAGAATAAGTGAAGTGCATTTTCAGTGCCCATTTTTATGAAATTTGAAAGGCAAACATAAAGAAAAGAGTATTGTACTATTGAATTCGTATCCAATCGGTATCTTTCTAGACCGTTTATTAAAGTCCAGGGTGCGTTGTAAATGCATTGATGTCACTTTGCTAAAGTGCTACATGCTAACATATGTAAACACACTCTTACCTGCAGCTGACGCTGGCTTGCTTTATGAAATAACGTCACTGAAACTCAGCAAATGTCCCGAGTGACCAGGTCGACTCGTACTCCATTCATTACAGAAGATATGAGATGAATGGCTGCTGTTTTTTTTACATATTATCAACCGTCGGTTCATAAGTAACGCCTTCCTTCAATCGATAACTCTTATTTCCGTTGGCGGCTGATACTACCGGTTCGGCTTTTCAGTATAAAAGTCCCGATAAGGCCACATTCTCTTTAGCTGCTGGGCGTGGAACACAAAATGCGCTTCTCTGTCGAACAACATTACTAATACGAATACATTTCTTGTTGTAACTATGATTTAACTATTTTTGTGTTGGTGAATGATGAGTTAAGTTCTACTGAGAGGTGCATAAATGTTGGCTTTGAACTATTCATCAGAACCATGGGTGCAGATCCTAAATTATTCTACGTTTAGGATTCTAAATTTCTAAATATTTATGCTACTTTACATAAAGACCCTTGAAATGATGCTTTACTGATATAACAGTTTAGTAGACAGTGATATACACTGTTGGCTGTTTGGGACAATCTCTAATAATAAAATCTTTGAATGATACAGTATGCCTCTACGAAGTTGTGATTTATGGCGGCATGGTACGGGCAAATAAAAAAAAATCACTTTTGTGTGTAATCTGATAGACCTCTCCAAGAACCATCACCTTATCGTGGTGGAGAGGTTAGTGTGTCCCTGTGAACCTGAGGGCTGTGTTGTCTGGAGCCTAGTGCTCCTGGTAGGGTCTCCCATGGCAGACTGGTCTCAGGCGAGGGGCCGAACTAAAATTGGTTCACAAAGACTCTATGCACAAATGAGGAAGAGGAAGAGAGACCCTGCCCGGAGCCAGGGGGCCCGGGCAGGCCCAGACGGAGTGCTCGCCGGCGAGGGCCTGGTGGCCGGGTTTGCCACGGAGCCCGGCCAGGCACAGCCCGAAAAAGTGACGTGGCACCTCCCTCCTCTCCCTCCTGTGGGCACACCACTCGCAGGAGGAACCGCTGGAGTCGGGTGCGCTGCTGCAGGGGTAGCAGTGAAAGTGAGGGGCCTCGCCGGACCAGACACGGGCAGCAGAGGCTGGCTCTGGGGACACAGAATGTCACCTCTCTGTCGGGGAAGGAGCCGGAGCTTGTGCGGAGGGTGGAGCTTACCTCCACACACAGTATCGGTTCTGGAACCGTACTCCTGGATAGGGGTTGGACCCTATTCTTCTCTGGAGTTGCCCAGGGTGTGAGGCGCCGGGCGGGTGTGGGGATACTCACAAACACCCGGCTGAGCCTTTTTGGAGACCCTGAATGGAGTCTTGCATGGGACTCCATAGTTCTGCTGAGAGACTTCAATGCCCACAGGGGCAATGATGGAGACACGGAGCGGCCTCCCTGATCTAAATCCGAGCGGTCTTCTGTTATTAGACTTCTGTGCGAGTCACGGATTGTCTTTAACTAACACCATGTTCGAACATAAGGATGCTTATAAGTGTACGTGGTACCAGAGCACCCTAGGCCAAAGGTCGATGATTGATTTTGTGATCGTATCACGATCGAGTGAAGAGAGGGGCAGAGCTCTCAACTGATCACCATCAGGTGATGAGTTGGGTCAGAGGATGGGGGAAGATTCTGGACAGACCAGGTAAGCCCAAACGAGTAGTGCAGGTGAACTGGGAACGTCTGGAGGAGGCCCCGGTGAGATTTTCAACTCACACCTCCGGCGAAGCTTTTCCGGCATCCCTGTGGAGGTTGGGGGCATTGAACCGGAGTGGGCAATGTCAAAAGCTTTCATTGCTGAAGCTGCAGCGGTGAGCTGTGGCCTCAAGGTCTTAGGTGCCTCAAGGGGCGGTAACCCTCGAACAACATGGTGGAGACCGGTGGTCAGGGAAGCTGTCCGACTGAAGAAGGAGGCCTTCCGGGATATGGATACTCTCCCAAGGATCCTGGAGGGGGCCTGGGAGTATACCCATCCAGTCTATATGTGCTTTGTGGATCTGGAGAAGGCATGTGACCCTGTCCCTCGGGAGATACTGTGGGAGATGCTATGGGAGTATGGGGTGAGGGGGTCACTTCTGTTGGCCATCCAATCTCTGGACACCCAAAGCCAGATCTGTGTCCGGATTCTCGGCAGTAAGTCGAATTCGTTCCCGGTGGGGGTTGGCCTCCGCAAGGGGTGCGCTTCGTCACCAATCCTGTTTGTGGTTTTTTTGGACAGGATATCGAGGCGTAGTCGTGGTGGGGAGGGGTTGCAGTTCGGTGGGCTGAGGATCTTGTCTCTGCTTTTTGCAGATGATGTGGTCCTGAAGGCATCGTCGGTCAGTGACCTTCAGTACTCACTGGATCGGTTCGCAGCTGAGTGTGAAACAGCTGGGATGAGGATCAGCACCTCTAAATCTGAGGCCATAGCTCTCAGCAGGAAACCGCTGGATTGCTTTCTCCAGGTAGGGAATGAGTCCTTACCCCAAGTGAAGGAGTTCAAGTACCTCGGGATCATGTTCACAAGTGAGGGGACGATGGAGCGTGAGTTTGGCCAGAAAATCGGAGCAGTGGGGGCGTTGTTGCACTCGCTCTACCGCACCGTTGTCACGAAAAGAGAGCTGAGCCAGAAGGCAAAGCTCTCAATCTTCGTTCCTACCCTCACCTATGGTCATGAAAGCTGGGTCATGACCGAAAGAACGAGGTTGCGGGTACAAGCGGACGAAATGGTTTTTCTCTGGAGGGTGGCTGGAGTCTCCCTTAGAGATAGGGTGAGTTCAGCCATCCGCGAGGAACTCGGAGTAGAGCCGCTGCTCCTTTGTGTTGAAAGGAGCCAGTTAAGGTGGTTCGGGAATCTGGTAAGGATGCCCCCTGGGCGCCTTCCTAGGAGGGTGTTCCAGGCATGTCCAGCTGGGTGGAGGCCTCGGGGAAGAACCAGGACTAGGTGGAGTGATTATATCTCCACACTAGTCTGTGAACGCCTCGGGATCCCCCAGTTAGAGCTGGTTAATATGGCCAGGTAAAGGGAAGTTTGGAGTCCCCTGCTAAAGCTGCTGCCCCCGCGACCCGACCCAGGATAAGCAGTTGAAGATGAGATGAGATGAGATAATCTGATAGAATATCCTCTGGCTATACCTCTGCTGTACCAGCATGTTTTTTAAATAACCAAAGCACTTTAACAAAACCCTTTTAATTAGTGAAAAAAACAGTGATCAAAATTAGAGAACAGTGTTCATTGTGTCAGAAGAGAATATTTCAACAATGTTTTCTTCTCTAGGATTCAAAAATGAACAGGAAGTGTAGAGGCCACAACTTTGAATGACTTCAGCACATCTGCGCCCACAGGACATCACTAGTTTCTCACACTGCTCTGGTTTGATCTTGGTCCATTCTGACTCTTTCTGACTCAGTCTCTTTCACAGTTCACTAACTGGAGTGGGTTTCTTACACATTACTTTGTTACCAAGGATTTTCCAGAGATTCTGTATGGGGTTTAGATCTGGACTCTGAACATTTCATTGTTTCAATATTCTTAGCTCCAATGAACTGCTTCACCTATTTTGCAGTGTGACAGGGGGCATTGTGTTGTATGAAAGTTGCAGCTGATTGGAGACAGTTGCAATGAAGGTACTGCATGTTGCTGAAGGAGGTTAACAAACATTTGCATTCACCCTGCCATGGAGCTGTACAAGAGGCCCAACTCCTGCTGCAAAAAAAAACATCCCGCAAACCATGACACTTCTTCCTCCAAACTTAACTGATTTCTTCACACACTTTGTGTTCAGTCTTTCCCCAGTCCTACACCCAACATAATTTTTCCCCCAGACCCAAATAAATTGAAAGTCCTCTCATCACTGAAGTCACTCTGGACCAGTTCTCCTCTGTCCACACAACCTTTTTATTCATTCTGCTGATGAGAGCTTTGGTCACTGCAGAGTGGGCTTTCAGTCCAAAAAGACTTAAACACAGAGACACTGTGAGCAGAGACAGATTCTTGCCCTGTTCAGCACTGAACTGGAGAACAACTGTGAACGCCCAACCTCTCTCTGATGGTTGAGAGGGTCATCCCTTTGGCTTTCATCTAGACAACCTGCTGTCTCAGGGTTTCAGTCTCCTTAGAGCAGCTTGGTATCTTGCAAAGTAATTATTGTGTCCAACAATTTAGTCAATTGTCAGCAGGTTCAGATTAACACCGATAACTGGGAGGGATCTGAAAGTGTTTTTCACAAAATAAAGGTAAATAATAATAAATAAATAAATAAATAAATAATAAATAATAAATAAAGTGTCTTGGTTATTCAAAAAACATACTAGTACAGCAGTGGTATAGACACAGCGGATAGTATATACTAGTTGTATATACTATTTGAAATAATGATATGATCGATATATTCTAATTAAAGGACAATAACATAATATTAAGTTTAATGCAAAAAGTCAGAGTTGTTGGGGGTGTTAGGGAGAATTTGTTGTGGTGCCAGAAAGAAGACAAAATGCCAGAGTCCTGTATGTGTGATACTGAAGAAGTTTAATAATTCTTGATCAAGAAGAAACAGAAGTTTTGTCAACACAAAGTAGTGTGTGAAGCCACCTCAATTCTAAGGCTCAACAGTAAAGTTCAGATTCTTATACTAGGAAGGTGGGTCGAGACAGCAGGATGAGATGTTCCAACATCTCATCATAATGCATAAGCTTTAATGCATAAACATGACTCTAAGGACCCACAGCAGCTAGGTCTTCTAAGTCTGCAGCTGTGTCTAGTCCTGCAAAGAATAGATAGCAGACTCCAAGAGGAAAACGTGGCCTTGGCCGGCCCCAGGGACTTTACAGGGCAGACTAACTAACTGACCTCAGAAGTAATCTAACAGAAAGTCATAATATCATAATACAGAATGATTGATCATTAAAGGAAATATTCCACAACAGGGGGAAAAAAGGAAAATACAGACCTTAAATCCACTATAGTTGAACTAAAATTGCAAGGAAAATTTGCTCATTTTTTATCTTTTTGCTTTAGATAGCAACTGCTAACATCAGTTAGCAATATGCCTAGCTTGAGGCGTGTGCATGTAATATAACATGCGCAAGGGGGAGGTGGGATCTGTGGCGTGTGTACATACTGTCAACTACGCTGAATTGGACAGGATGATACGGATGCAAAACAAACAACAGGCTCTAGGAGCACATAGAGGCACTATGCTGCTATTATTACTATTATACTCATATATACTATCATTATTTTTTATCAATTATAAAATTTGTAGCCATAAAAACATCATCAGTAATATATCTAATTGTATCACAGCTGTTATTACCACTACTCATCATTGATCATATTTACCACTGTAATTATCATCATTTTCATATTCTGTCACCTTAGCTGTGCTTGTTTCTACTATTCTGCTGTATTAACTGCCATAACATATAATTCATATTCACATTACTTTAGATATTATTATAGTTACTGTTACTCTTTGGTTGCTTGCATCTCTGGAAGTGTCTCTCTGTCTGTCCTTTCTTTCTCTCTCCTTTTCTTCCTTCCTAACCGGTGCAGACAGATGTCCGTCCTCCACAGAGCTGGGTCGGTCTGACGTTACTTTCTGTTAAAGGTCATGTTTTCAACGCCAGCGTACTCTACAGGAGAATTGTTGGGTTTCTGTAAATCATAAATAAGTCATTGAGTGTGGTGTATGCCTACTCTATATGTAAAGTGTATAACTTTTGTTATAACTTAGCACTGTAAATAACATTTAATTGAATAGGTCACCTGCACATTTGTGAAGGCTCCATGAATGCTGAACCATATATACAGGTGTTAGAGCAACTGATGCTGCCAAGTAGACACTTCTTTTTCAACAAGACAATGCCAAAGTACATTCTGCACGTGTTCCAACAGCACGGCTCCGTAGTAAAAGGGGCTAAGTGGCCTCCTGCAGTCCACACCTGGTCCCATTGAAAAGGTTTGGAGCATTATGAAACATCAAACCCAACAAAGGAGACCCTGAACTGTTGAGCAGCTCAAATCCTACATCAAGCAAGAATGGGAAACATTCCCCTTTGAAAATGACAGCAGTTGGTCTCCTCAATTCCCAAAAACTTAAGAGTGGTTTGCAAATCATTGCATTCGGTTTTTTATTTAGATTTACAGAGCATCCTGACTTTAGAAACAGGATTGTAGCAACAGGTGAACGCTTAAGAGATAAAAAAAAAAAGTACTATTTGCACGTTTATCAGATAAAAGATATGGATTATAGCTTTTAGCACCAGAATTTCTGGTTTACCCTACATGAGATCCACTAACACAACATCATCATTTTAAATTACTCATTTATAATAAATAACTAATTTATTCTTAAATTATGAACATAAAGTAAAAATATTTTACAATCACAACAATACAAAAATAAATATTTCAGGCCAAAAGCGTTCTGAAAGGTTACTGAAGAAATCTTGGTTGCTCAAGTTCATACTGACTAACAATGAGTGCAGCATCTACAGGCTTAGTCCGACATTTGTGTCCCCAAAGGCGTCCCTTGTCCTTGAATTGAAACTCTTGTCCTCTGTGGTTGGTCGTGTCTTGAAAGAGTGGTTTCCCCTTGCACTCTCCAAGTCTGCACACTCCTCTCTGTATTGTGTGGCCATCTAAGATGCCATTGTGCAATCCTCTCATCATTTCATTTTGACTTGTAGAGCTTTTATAAGTTCTACAATCTCTGCAAAGTAGCCATTCTCCTCTCCTACAATCATTTCTGACTGGACCATTTCCTGGTACTGATCTCTTAGAGAGAGTAGGGAACCAAGTAGTGAGTTGTCTGAGCGGTAGTGATCCAAACACACAGGAGCCATCGCCAACAGAGCCCGCAGAGCCTGAAAGATAAATGGAACAAGTTCATTTCATACATTCGTTCAGCCAGTGTGGGGTTCTTCAAGGTAAATACCGGTCATTTATAATATCTGTTAATAAAAATAAAATCTTTTTACTATTCATCTACAATAAATCAAGGTGAGTCCACCTTCTCTCTGTAGTCATGCTCGGTGGACTCCAGCAGCTGTGGGACCAGACTGCACCAGCCCTCCTCCAGCAGCTCCTCTTGTAGAGACACCTTGGAGTACTGACGCACCCGCTCCTCATGGGAGGCATCCAGAACTGAGTCTAGACCTGCCTGAGAGATCAGCTCCTGGTGGAAAAGGAGAGACCTGCATCTTACCTCAAGGCCATTACACAGTGGGGGTTGTGATGTTTAAACAACAATATACTCTCCTGCAAACATTTCGCATCAAAACTATTCACACCAGCATCCATGAGAATTTGCTCCATAAAAGGTTGAAATACATTTGCAGCAGCTCATTTGCAACAGCTCATCGACAGTGTTTGGTTCAGGGCAGAGGTCCTTCAGGACGCTGCTGAGGAGACGGCAGAGAGTTTTCAGTTTTGAGACCAAATAAAGACCAGCTGATTGGAATCGAAACCAGAATCAGAATCATATGCCTCCAAGCTTATCAGTGTAGGTATGTGTGGTGGTGGTGGAAGGGAAGAAACGGTCCAAACGTTAGCATTATAATATTAGTTGTGCCACACAGACAATAATTATTTTACTTTTAAAACTGTAGAATAACAGAATCCAGAAAAAATGATGCCTTTAATTCATTTTATTTGACTGACTTTTGCTGTTGTTTTGCCTCTCCTCATGCTGGGGCTAGATGCACATCCCATAACTGAGACTCAGCAGTCCACGACATTGCTGCTCTGCTACCAATATTAGCTGCTCAGCTAACAATGTTAGGAAGAACACAGAGGAAGCACACTCGCTGCTTATTTATTAATTCCACTGAAACACTGCAGCACTGTGCCGTCCATCACACCCAGGAATGGAAAAAAGTCTGGCTGAGTTACGCTACTTAAAATACAGTTTGTATATTATACCTTCTCACTGATCATGTCATATAACATGGTGACGATGCGTGTGCGCAGAACTCCACCTCCATCTGCCCTGAAGAGCTCTGATAGCACTTGCAGCCCTCCGTGTGACAGGAAGTGGCGTTGTGCGTAGGGGAAGTTACGTAAGAGACAGGCCACTGCAAACAGAGCCTGGCAGGGCGACAGTCACACAGAGAACATAAGAGCTGGATTATACACGTTCGTACACACGTTCTCGACAATCACTTGTTATTTATATGTGTGTGTGTGTGTGTGTGTGTGTGTGTGTATGTGTGTGTGTGTACCTTCTTCTTGACTTGGAGTGGCTGTGCAGTGGCCAGTATGGTTAAGAGCGTCTGCAGAGCCCCGCTCTCCACAGCCTTCACCTGAACCTCCGGGTTACTGCAGAACAGAGCAGTGATAGTGACACAGAGTGAGTAAGGCAGGCCTGACCCCAACTCAGAGTCAGATGGTCTGAGACAGATGTGTTATTTTATCGACCATTTCACAGCCGTAATCACAAACTTTCTGAATGTGTCCCACTTTATTTCCTATTGCAGTGGATGTGCATGCCATCAGCTGACAGAAAGTTAGCAAGGACCCAGACTTAGCAATAGAAGTCATCTGTAACGTAAAGAAGTTTTTTAATTAACATTTTTAAGTTCTCGTGCAGAGCCTGTTTGTAACGGGCTGATTGCTTGGCTCCTGGTTTTGCTGCTTGCAGCATTGATTGGATGTACAGTTCTTTAGACATGCGATGGACAGATATACATGTATAGACAAATCCAGTTAAGTACCAGAAGTGAACAAGCCTCCATTGCTGCGGTGGCGTCTCCCTCCAGTATTAGAAGTGAACCTTTTCTACACCCTTTACAAACCTTTACCTCATGAAGAGTGCTTCTAATTATTTACCTCCATCACTGAATAACTCAGATACTTGACGTTTACATCGTGGTCATTAGGATGCCCTAGTTAGAGCAACTTATGTTATATTTCACAATAACGCTATTCATGAGGTAAAGGTTTGAATCCATGTAGACCGTACGGCCTCAGACAGGGGAGCTCTTCATGAGGAAAATGTTTGAATCCATGTAGACCGTACTGCCTCAGACAGGGGCGCTCTTCATGAGGTAAAGGTTTGAATCCATGTAGACTGTACGGCCTCAGACAGGGGCGCTCTTCATGAGGTAAAGGTTTGAATCCATGTAGACCATACGGCCTCAGACAGGGGCGCTCTTCATGAGGTAAAGGTTTGAATTCATGTAGACCATACGGCCTCAGACAGGGGCACTCTTCATGAGGTAAAGATTTGAATCCATGTAGACCGTACGGCTTCAGACAGGGGCGCTCTTCATGAGGTAAAGGTTTGAATCCATGTAGACCGTACGGCCTCAGACAGGGGCGCTCTTCATGAAGTAAAGGTTTGAATCTATGTAGACCGTACGGCCTCAGACAGGGGCGCTCTTCATGAGGTAAAGGTTTGAATCCATGCAGACCGTACGGCCTCAGACAGGGGCCCTCTTAAAGAGGTAAAGGTTTTTGTCGTACACATTCAGTTTGTTTCCAAAGTTGAAGTTTCCCACTGCAGTTGGACTTCCTGACTTCCTAGACATGACAGCTCCTATCCAAGTGCGGACATACTGGAGGGAGACGTCACTGTAGTAATGGCGGAGCCGCTAGATGGCGAAACACACAAACGGCTCGCCAGATTCGTCTACACATACACTGATTCTTTCTTTTTTAGTTAGATGATGCTGCTAAAGCACTACCTATTGGTTAAATGGCACCAAATATGACATAACCTCAGACATCATATCTACACGTCCACCAAATGTGGTTGCCATAGCACAAAGCATTCAGAAGGTATGACATGTTTGCAATATAAGCCCTGCCCTCAGCATTTTTACTAAACTTTGAGTTAGGCGTGTATGGTATTAACGGTATAGATAGTAGGACGGTAGGAATTTGCTCTACGGTATGGATTTTGACTCTGCTCTGCTCAGACGTAACCACACAATGCACAGGCAAAACAAAAACGGCCCGAAAGGAAATATATACTAGCCCTTTGAGTAGAAGCCTATTTTAACAAGTAATTTGTGGCAGATGTTGACTGCTGCATTAAAATTTGGAGGCAGCTGCCTCGCTAAAATTGTCTGCTGCCATGCTGGAATCTTGATTGAAAATCAGTGTAGTTCTATGGAAGCTCAGTGGCGATGTTTTCAACTCAGTTCAACTGGAACAGTTGTGGTGTGTTTGATTATAGCTCTGGGTTGAAAATGACATTGACGAGCTGCTTGTGTTCCCACGGGGCTCATAGGGGCTCCACTCCGTTCAAACGTTGTGCTGAGTGTGAACGCACCACACCGGCGCAGAGCAACGCCGAGGTTTCATTTGCTGCTTGGCGATAGGAGGACTCCGGTACTTTTGAAACACAAAGTTTTGTACAAAAACCCATGTTTCACCCATATTTTATGCTTCACAGAGCTAGTAATGTCGCGGAAAATCAGCGATGTATGATTGAGAAAGATCAGGTGGGCGTGGTTTTGGCCACATTATGTTAGTTCAGTATTCAGTGACTGGGAACGACATGTACTACATGTGATGTATTTGATGTTACACACAGAGGCGTGATGTATTTGATGTTACACACAGAGGAGTGATGTATTTGATGTTACACACAGAGTAGTGACGGATTTGATCTTACACACAGAGTAGTGACGGATTTGATCTTACACACAGAGGAGTGTACCTGGACACAGCAGATCCCAGGACAAAGGCAGATCTTTCCTGTAATCTGAAGTCAGAACTGTTCAAACCCTGAAGAATGAGTTGGAGACCCCCCATGGAACACAGGTTCTGAGCATTGTCCACCTGACACACACAGACACGCACAGTAAAGTTGAAAACTTTAGTCGTTGTGGTGAATGTGTAGCTTTGAATGTGTCTGAATGTTTGTGTTGTGTTACCTGGTGCACCAGATACTCCAGTTCCAGCAGGATGGTCAGCCTCTGCTCTGTGGTCGAGTTGCTGCTGTTAAACTGGTCCAGCAGACGCCTCATTAACTACACAGCAGCACAATACACGTCATTCAGCTTCAGAAACAACTCAAGTATAGTGTAAGGTGTAAGTGTCGATCAGCTTCACAGCCTCCTGAAGTCTTGGGACGAATAAACAACATAAAAATGCAAAATGCTTGCCTGTCAGTATTCATACTGGTGATGTGCTCAGCCTGCCAGATCGCCGCGACAGTTATGCAGTCTAAGGCTTTTATTGTGAAAGGTAAGAATGGCCCTGCCTTACTTGTTTTATCTCGGTTATTCAGTATAATATTTGGAGTAAGCGCACACAGGGAAATGCATCCGTTTACAGATAGATGGAAATGCCTGCGCAGAGATGTGAGAAAGTGTGTTTTTCACTGCCCATGGAGCGATACGGAGTACACTGCTGATTTGAGGGTCTTGGTTGGTAGACATAAGGGTGGAATGTCACTTCAGTCTGACATTTTTACAGCTCTTCTTCTCAACACTTCAGCTGAGTGGCAGGACGACTCTTTACGCATGCATGCACGCAAGGTGATGGCAAAAACGGTTAATCAGACCCTATAACCGAGACAAAAACAGAATGGACGTATCTGAATGTAATGAACTCTCCCATTTTTATTTAATCGAGATTTGGGTCCTGTAGACTTTAACAATGTAACATTACTCAAATGTGCTAAACTAGTTGAAATTCTTAATTTGTATACATTTGAATACCTGGACTCCTCTGACAACACAGCAGAAATGGTTCCTGAAGAAACAAAACTATGACGTACCTGAACATCCGTCTCCACCAGAAGGTCGAGCTGAGCCATGTCTCTCTTTAACTCCTCTATGGGACGATACACAGCAGAGTCCTACAGACACATGCGAAGTACAGGACACGTGCAGTTTTAGTGTGATATGAGGGAGTATGTAGAGCGAGCCATTCATTACTGTGAATGCAACCCGGCAGGGGGATGCAGGAGGGGTCTTGAATCACGTTCGATCACATCAAAGGCTTTTTTACCCCCAGATACTTGTTAGGAAAATTTGCCTTTGTTCTAGGTACGGTTTAAGATTGATGAAAAAGTGGGGAGAGAGGGGAAGAAATGTAGCACTGGGCTAGAGGTGGGATTTGAATCCCAGGCTGCTGCAGGAGGGACATCCTTATGTTTGGGCTGCCCCTCTACCAAGTGGGCTGGGCCCTTCAATATTTACAATTCATTCATTCTCCTGCTTATTACAGGGATACTTCCGAGAGAATTCTCAGAGCTACTGTCAATAACACATAGCAAGTATAATAGAATACTAATAACCAGTGATTTTAATTTACACATAGATAATTCCTCAGATCCTATGTCGAGAGAATTTTTAAACCTTCTCCATTGCCTTGATTTTAATCAACATGTCACGCAGCCGACCCACAGCAGGGGGCGCACCTTGGACCTGGTCATAACCAGGTGCGCCCTCTGTTGTGGACCTGGCTGTGTCTGACCATTTTTGTGTGTTTTTTAAAATCACCAGTTTTAACCAGCAGGAGGCCCCAGTGAGAACAGTGAGGAAACGCTACCTAACTTCTGAAGTGTCTGCAAACTTTATCCAGATTTTACAGAGCACTCCTGCAGAAATTTTACCAGCACCATGTGATTTTATTGTTGACAATTTTAACCATAAAATAAAATCAATGCTGGACTTGGTGGCTCCACTCTCAATAAAAAGAAATATTACAAGACCAACACCCCCATGGAGAAATGCAGAAACTAAAAAACTAAAGAGAGACTGCAGGAGTGCTGAGAGGAGATGGAGAAAAACAAAACTGACAGTTCACTATGAAATTTACGTGAAAATCTCAAAACATACAATAACACAATTAAACAGTCAAGAATCTCCCATTTCCATAAACTAATCAACGAACATAAAAACAACCACAAATTCCTCTTCTCCACAATTGACCTTTGAACAAACAAAAATTTTACTAGATCCTCCAAAACCCCAACTGACGCCCTTTGTGAGGACTTTGCAGACCACTTCAGAAATAAAATCAATGACATCAGATCGAGTCTTTTACCCCAACAGATTTCCAATGTTGACACACCTGGATCATTGATTTTACCCGAGGAAACACTGGAGAGTTTTGCCCTGGTTGATGCGGGGACACTTGGTCGAGTCCTCTCCCAAGTAAAGTTCACAACCTGCCTATTAGATCCAATTCAAACACCGTTTTTTAAAACACTTTGTGGATTCTTTGAGGATCAGCTTTTTACATGGTGAATTGCTCTCTTCAGACGGGGGTCTTCCCCGCCTCCTTTAAAACGGCGGTGGTGAGGCCCCTTCTGATGAAGAGCAATTTAGACCCCAACATCTTTAATAATTATCGGCCTGTATCCAACTTACCGTTTTTAAGTAAAATTTTGGAAAAATTTACTTTTACTTTTCAATCAAGTAAATGACTTTTTAATTGCAAACAACATTTTTGAGAAGTGTCAGTCTGGTTTCAGGGCGAACCACAGTACAGAGAAAACCCTTTTAAAGATTTTAAACGACATCAGGTGCAACTTGGATAACAATGAACTCACAGTCTTGGTACTACTGGATCTAACCGCCGCCTTCGATACAGTAGACCATCACATTTTATTAGATAGACTGAAGAACCTGGTCGGCCTCTCGGGTACTGTTCTTAACTGGTTCATTTCTTACCTCACAGATCGACACTTCTTTGTAAGTATGGATACATGTTCCTCAGAAACCCACAAAGTAAAGTGTGGTGTTCCCTAAGGGTCAATTTTAGGTCCAACTCTTTTTAATCTTTACATGCTTCCCCTTGGGGACGTCATCAGGAGGCACGGCATCAGCTCTCATAGTTATGCTGACGATACGCAACTGTATATCGACGTGTCTCCTGATGACACAGGACCTATTGATGTCCTTTTTAACTGCCTTTTAGATATCAAGACATGGAGAGCAGGGAATTTCCTACAGCTCAACCAGGACAAAACAGAGATTTTACTCATTAGTCCTGAGGGCCAGAAAGAGAAACTTTTACCAAAGTTAAAGAATTTTAAACTATCAAAATCTGTAAAAAATCTGGGTGGGATTTTTGACTCTGAGCTCAGTTTTATTCCACACATCAAAAATAGGTTTTTACCATCTTAAGAACATAGTCAGAGTCCGCCCGTTTCTCTCTCAGGCCAGCACGGAGGTGCTGATGCATGCTTTTATCTCTCGTCGTTTAGACTACTGTAATGCCCTGCTCTCTGGCCTTCCCAAAAAGAGCATTTCGAATTTACAATTATTACAAAACTCAGCTGCACGAGTGCTGACAAGGAACAGAGGGCGGGAGCACATAACACCAGTTTTAAAGTCGCTGCATTGGCTCCCCGTGCGTTCCAGGATTGATTTTAAAGTTCTTCTACTAGTTTTTAAGTGTCTTAACGGTCTTGGGCCTTCTTACCTATCTGATTGTCTTTTACCATATCGGCCGCCGCGGACCCTGAGGTCCTCCGGCACCGGCCTTTTAACCATACCACAGGTAAGTTCAAAAAAGCACAGGGAGACGGCTTTCAGTTGTTATGGGCCCTGACTGTGGAACAGCCTGCCGGAGAGCCTCAGGGTTGCGGAGACTGCTGAGGTTTCTAAAAAGAGGCTTAAGACCCATCTTTTTAACCAGGCTTTTAGTTAATTGATTTCTTTTAGGCAGTGCTAATCAGAGCACTTTTTATCCTTTTCTACTGTTTTAACCTCTGTGTTTTAGCCTTCATGCTTTTATTAATTTTTATGGCCTCATGTCTTATGCTCTTATGCTTTTATTTTCTAGTTCATGTTTTTAGCCTCTATGCTTTTATGTTTTAGTCCCTCGTGTTTTAAGCCTCCATATTTTAACCCTTTACTGTTTTAGGCAACAGGTTTTAATCGCCAGTGTTTCCTCAGGGGGCCTGCCAGTTTGGGCGTTGTCTGGCCGCGGGGGGTGCTGTCCCATGGACAGTTCCGGCCCGGGTGACTAGAGGGCTCTGCACCTTGGTGCGGAGGCTCCTGTCTGCCCGGGTTGGGGTGGTCTCTGTGGCGGTGCTCCCTGTGACCTTGGACTGGGATCTCTCCCAGTGTGGTTGGCCCCCCAAAGGTAGCTTCCCCTAGCCTCCTTTGTACCTCAGGTCTCGCTGCCCGGCCATGTCTCTGCAGTGACAGCTAGTGTTTGTGTAGGTGTGAGTGTGAGTGTGTGTGTCTGTGTGTCAGCGTGGCTGTGTGTGTATGAACGTATATATATTTGTGTATGTCTCTGTGCATGACTGTGGGAGGGTTGGGTTCTTTTAACTTTCTTCTCCTGATTTTATTTGATGTTTCTCTTTTTCTGTACATCTCTGTAAGGCACTTTGCGATACTTTTCTGTATGAAAAGCGCCATATAAATAAAGATTGATTTGATTTGATTTGAGAAATCAATAGTTTGACTAAAAAGTATTGATTTAAACTTCCTTTCACTACGGTACGTTTGACTCATTGTCCGCTTTGTTAAAAATGTGTTTTGATCAGAGTATTGTGCCTGCTCTCTGGTTTAGATCAACTATATCCCCCATTTTAAAACCCCCAAAAGACAACCCAAAGGTTCCAATAAATGAAAGGGCTATTAGTCTATTGAGCACGGTATATAAGTTGTATTCCTCTAAATTAAACAGTAGATTAGTTCAGTTTCTAGACTCACTCTACTCGAGGAAGACCAAAATGGCTTTCCAAAGGGAAAAATCCACATTTTCCTCTTTTATTGACTTTCAAAAAGCGTTTGATCTTGACCTCTTTAAATACAAGCTTCATCAAAAAGGGGTAAATGAAAAATGTTATCAAACGGTTCCCTCTTTATACAGAGCACCTATTGCCTGTGTAAAAGTGAATGAATATCAAGGGGACAACCTATCACCAATGCTATTTGCTGTGATTAGAAATAATTTGGCGACAGAGATAAAGCAGTTAGCAAAGGGGGTTGTATGTGGTCATGGACTTGTAAATATTTTACTCTAAGCAGATGATATTATTAAGACCTTAAAACAATGCTGACGTGTTGATAGGTGGTGTAAAAAGTGAAAAACACAAGTAATGCATTTTTGAATGGAGTGGTTTTCAGTTTTGTGTGGGTGAGAAGCAACTCGAGTTTACAGACAAATTTAGGTATCTTGGGTTTTTCTTAGATGGAAATATATATCCCATTTATATGGTACTTCAATTCAAGCTGATTCAGCAAGTAGGGCTCTGGGAGGTATTATAGGTCAAACTAAAGTGCTTGGAGACCTGGGCTACTCTACATATTCCAAACTGTATCAAGCATGCGTATGTCCGGTTTTAGATTACATGTCTGGAATATGGGGTTAAAGACATTTCCTAAAAAATGAACGGGCCCGTAATTTGGCAATCCGATTTTTTGGGGGCCCCATAAGAATGCGCCCATGGCAGCTGATGGAGATATGGGGTGGGAATCCTGCAAAGTTAGATGGAAGGTCAGTATGATAAGATTGTGGAAAAAGCTAATAGGATTAATATTAAATAGGTTGATCTGTCTGTCTGTCGGTGGTGAATGGGATTCAGAGGTTCTTGATTTATTGGTAGATTGAGGGCTGTAACAACACTGTTATGAAAGATCAATTGTGGAGATAGCTGGCGTTGGTTATGAAATGCAGATGATATGTAAAAAGCCTTTTGGATTGACTTTGCTAATCCACTGTAATGGACTTTACTATGAGAGGAGCTGGTACAGGGGCCAGTAGGTAAGTCTTTAAAACACTCTTTTAATAAACTCTGGGTTCACTAACTACGTTGTTGGTGCTTTGTTTTCTGTGTAGGGACTCTTCTCATGTTGCTGCAGAGGATTGCTGTTATTTTGAGCAGTATTAGTGGTTAAAAAAGACATTTGAATGCCTTTACCGTACTGCCCCGAGCTAATCACTGTTAGCCATGTCAGACTGTAAGTGACTCTCCAGGATTTCTCCGTTAACAGTTGATAAACAATAAAACTTATTCGATGGCTTTATTTGATCTGTGCAAGTGCCGAAAAAGACAATGGGATGATTTTGAGCTGGAATTTCACTTTAGGTATCAAAGTTAAATATCTTTATGAAACCAGCCCCAGAACACAATTTACCCCGCCGAAATACAAAGCACTATGAGGTTTCTCTTTCAGACGAATGCCTTAATCTTCAGTGTTTGCACTGTTACCTGATGCTGTGTGTCTGTGCTCACTGGGTTCAGGTCCTCCTTCATCTTCTTCAAGGCCTGTTTCAGCTCATCAGGAGTGAAGGAGGTCTGGACCTCTGTCGCTCTGCAGACACAGACCTTTACTGCTCATGGAGGACATTCAGAGTGTTTTCATTCTAGCACTGCTCCTTCTACAGAGAACTGAATAGGTGACATGTTCTACTCATTGAAGTCACTTGGTCTTAAAGGCTCTGGTGTTTCTGGACTCATACCTGTGTTCCTGTGTCCAGTATTTCACCTGCTCTTCTCCCAGTCTGACCTCCCGCTGACCTGTCTGCAGATTCATCCTCACATGGGAACCTGCTGGAACTGCCTGTCCTACAAAATTCAATTCAATGGCTTTAGTGGCATGAACGTTATATTAACAAGATTGCCAAAGCATAACATATATTAATACAATAAATAATAACATGACAATTACAATGCCATACATTAATAAAATGGTACATCCAAAATAATAATTAATTCAAGTCAAAAAACATCAACAACACACACACTAGTACACTACCTGGTTTGAGTGTTTGCCAATCCTCAGTGGGTTGGACCACCTCTAAATCTCCTTCATCTTCAGTCACCTCCTCTTCTTCATCACCACCCACTCCCTCTACTCCTTCTGTACTCTCCACCACAGTTAAGGAAGAGTCAGACTACACACAAACACACACACACGCACACGGGCACGCACGCACGCACGCACACACACGTCAAGGTCATTAAATGAAGAACCATGTAAGACTAATTTATGTTAGACACTGTCAAAAAGTGAAATTTGTCTGTTAACTAATGGAGAAAGACTTTCTCAAGAGATAAGTTTATAAAACCCTGGCTCTAACTCAAGACCCCGCATTTCCTCACAGAAATCTGTGACGGCTTTTATGACTCCTTATCTGAACTTTAATATGTTCTCAAAAAAAAATATCATAGGAAGTATAAACTGTTATGTGTATTTTATTCATCTGTAAAAGTATCTTTGTGTTGTTTGAAACGACTCTGGTCGTTCTATGATAAAGACTGCCAAAGTTACAGAAATGTGGTGATATTAAACAGGATCATGTAAGTATTGACATTAAGAAATCAACTATGGATTATACTTGAAGTTTGTCCCAGTCTGTATGCAAGTATCATTCAGTCATTCCGTATATTATCATTGAGGATTTTATTTTAACACATTATCAAAATATATTTAGACTACTATCACAGACTGATTATTTTAACATATGAAAATGTTATTTGATGTTATCGTGCCACTCAAAACATTCCCACAGGATTATTAACTAAGGGAAACATAACATTATGTGTTACTGTGTGTGTACTCACTGTTAAAATTCCTACACTTGATTTGTATATTTATATGAAAACTGAACTCCTCAGATTTCCTTCTCACTTCTTCCTTAGTCTTGTCTATTGTACAGTCTTTTATTTTGTAACATCTATTTACTTTATGTTTGTCTTTATTTTTATAAGTAACTTTCTGCCTGACTTAATATCAACGTGTTTTATTTGATTTATTACACTTTATTAATCAGTCAAACGTCGTCTTAAATTAGTGCTTGTGTTTTTGAGAACAAGCTTATTTTATAGTTGGAGGGAGAAATTAAGCTTAAGTCAACAACGCAAAGTTACTCTTTAAGTTTATATCAAGGTCCAGTTTTCACCAAGAGCTCACAAGAAGAGACCAACTGACTCTCTCATCCACCTAACTCAAAGATGTCCCTGCAGAAGTGTCCGGAAATACTCTTTTTGGCTTAAAGCTGAAGATTTAGGGTTCACAACAAAAGTGACCCTTGATGCTGAATATCTGTTGTCACAGTGATGCGTCCATTTGATATTAAACTTTACTTTCCATAAAGGTATAATTAGAAATTGCATTTCCATATCATAGCTTTTACCATACCCATTCATTTGTTATTCTCATGTGTCATTTCATGTTATAATCTATCATGTATATTATGTACAGTATATAAATAATTCATATTTTTGTAGTAAAAACCCCAAACCCCAGCTGTTGTCTTTGAGCTTTCATTCTGTTTTGCAAAGTTTTGAGGTCACTGTTTTACGAGAACAAATGTTTTCAGATTAAGATTGAGAGAAATTGATTAATATAATTAATTGATAAGAGAAACTGATAGAAAAGTATTCTTCTAATTCTTGCAGGTGACGAGGTTTCCATTGGGCAGAGTCCACATTACCTGTCTATACGGTGGTGGTTGCGCCTTTTTAACAAAGAATAATTAATTAGCCTAATGAATACTTAATAAATGTATAATAAAACATGTAGCTCTCTCTTATAGCTTTCATCTCATGAATATTAAAGTCCCATTGTGGACACCTTTCAAAATATGTGAAAAAAAACTATTTCGTTTAAGGTGGTTTTTCCGCATAGAAAGTAAAAAAAACGTGCCCCGCCCACCACTGCTCATGCTAAGTTGAGACTCTTCAGTGCCTACATTCTACCATCTTCTAACCGAGGTTGACACGCAGACCAGAGGTGAAAGACAAGCGTGCAATCTACAGATGATCGGAGAGAACCAGCCCCAGGCCTGCATGAGCTGGCTTCAGAGAGGAAGTGGCTGGGCAGCGCAGCCCCTTGGGTGGACTGCCGACTCATGGTATGGCAGGTGCAACTCATGGAGCCCAGGCTGTCTGCCCATGGAGATCACGTACTGGAACCCGAACCCAGCATCAATCAGAGACAGACTCAGACGGGGAGTCTGTTGTCACTAAAATGGTGGACTAGCAGACGTATCAGAAATGCTAAGTGTAGTTAGCATCTTTCCTAGTTTCTGTTGTCTGTTAGCTTGTAAGTGTCAGTGTCTGACAGCTATGGTGACAGTGTGTTTTCTCTCTGTACTGACAGTCTGCTCTGAGCTGGAGCTTTCACCTTTCTTTGCCGATGTTGTGTTGAAGTTGGTCCCCTGTAGAATAGTGTTCCACATATCAGACAGTGATTGGTTTACGGATGAGTGACGCCCTTACTAAAACTGCCTGAATACGTTTGAATCTCAGAGAAGCGCACGGACATCTGCTTTTTCAGGAGAAGAAAGTGAAAACACCGCTCAGATTCAATGTGCGACATTTTAGAGGAGACAAACAGAGGAAAAACACACTTTGGAGTGGAGGGGGACTTTAAAGTTTGACTACACATAGACGACCATCCAGTGGCTCTGAATGTCTCCTTGTTGAAAGCTATTCCCGCCCCAAATGTGACCCAACACACCACGCAATACATGAAAACATAGTGTCTGATCCTATAGAACAAACCTTTTGTCCAAGAGTGTTGGCTATGTGACAGCAGGGCAGCACCAAGAGGACAGCCAGGGTGAAGCAGCGGAAGGAAGCTCCTGTAGCACCGCTGGGCAACAGCTTCATGCTGACTGAAACACAGCACAGAAACACTCAGCACGACGCACTACATCAGGGGTCAGCGACCTTAGGCACGGCTGACCACCCACGGCAGCTTAACCAATGATACACTGGCACACACTGTTTTTGGGGAAATGTGGTGTCTACTCATCTGCATGCAAATGAGCTCTTTCGCAGCCATTACCAGGTGCACTGTCTGATATGTATGGACTTTTCCCCAGTGATGTCCAAATTAAACTTCATGATGCATTCTCTTTACTTTTTAAACCAACTAGTCAGACAGCGACACTGGCCGGGGAACTTCTGTACAGTACAGCGGGAGCTAGCAAGGATGCAGCTAGCCTGTCCATGTTAGCGAACGATAGCAACAACTCACCTGTTTGCGTATAGTGAATAAATGAAAGGATGAGAGCAGACAGAAGATAAACACACACCGACGGGCCCCCCACACACACACGGACATGTGACACTTAAACAGCTGCTGTCACTCTCCACTCAGCTCTCATTGGTCCACGTAGGTCTTCTTCTTCGTTGTCAGAGACAGCTACACTGGGCAGTCCCGCCACCAGCTGGGACGGAGGACGGCGATAGAGCAATATGCTGTTCAAACCTGTATAGGGACGAGGGCTACACGGTGGTGTAGTGGTTAGCACTGTCGCCGCACCGCGTATAGTAGTCCATATTTCTCTTATCTTTTCCCATTCATTCTCTATGGTAGTTCTTATCACTACGACTGCCATATATTTTTGGCCACAAGCTTGATTGTGGGGGCGCTGTTTCCCCCTTTGGGAACAGTCAGGAGTTTGATTTTTTTTTTCAAACGGAGCAGCAGCAGAAAAACAATCAGTGCACGGAGTTTTGGCATAAACACGGACTTTTATCACAAACTAAACTGTTAGTGACGGTTTGACTCGACAAAGGTAAGTGGGGCTCTTGTTTCATAGTGCTAAATTAACGTTTTTCAATTATAATTACCGGGAAATGTTTTCTTAACAGTTTTTTTTTGTGATAGCATCGACAGGTTGTAACTGTATACAGTCACCGTTAGTTGACGTTATTTAAATTCATCAATTGTCATTAGTTAGTTAACGTTAGTTAACTTTATCTACACTCTTTCATCGTCTTTTCTATTTAAAACGTATGGGAACTAATGGCTTTCGTGCTTCCCTTGTGTAAGTTCATTACTGTCGTTAATATTTCAGATACAGGGGAATAACAGTACACTTTGAATGAGCAGCGTGTATAACGTCTGTGTCTGTCTGTCTGTCTGCTGTACTGTACAGGTGCACACTTTGAATGAGCAGCGTGTATAACGTCTGTGTCTGTCTGTCTGTCTGTCTGCTGTACTGTACAGGTGCACACTTTGAATGAGCAGTGTAAATAACGTTACTACACTGTGTGTCTGTTATAAAGCTTACATGTAAGATGGAGGTAGAATTGCTCTGTAATACATAAATAATAATACTGTATGTGAAACAGATAATTAGTTATTATCTGTCTATCTGTCTGTTTATTGTTACCTAGTCAAAACAAATGCTAAATAATGATTATATGATTGATGATACAATTCTGTGTGTGTGTGTGTCTGTGTATATATATATATATAAATGTGCATGTTTACAATAGTGTGCATACACTTTTAATCATTACTATATAGTATGCATTGTGCTTTGCTATGCACAGGAGAAAATGAAGAAGAACATCTTCAGCTTCTTTCCAGGAAAGATGACGGTGTCCTTCAGAAAGGGCCCATCAGGCCATCTGCGTCAGGACCCCTCTGATGAAGCCATGAGGATGAAGACTCATCCCTCACTGCAGGACAAGTCTCCACCTCAGAGACAGGACCTAGTGAGGACCAACGCCCTCACTGAGGTCCTTCAGCGGGGCGGGGATGTGTCGGACCGACAGGAGGTGATGGGGGAGTATCAACTTCAGTTCGGAAAATACAAGGGGAAGTCATTCAGGTGGCTTTTGCAGAATGACGTCGGCTACACCATCTACCTTATGCAAAAGGTAGAAGATGAGGAGCAACGTGGGACCTTCAATCCTCAGGGAGCCAGCAAAGACAGCCTGCTGTCATTTCTGGACTATGCCAGAAGCTTCCAGGAAGTAGAGGACCTGAGGGAGTATCTGTCCTCCAGAAAGCCTGCTCCCCCCGTGGCCTCAGATGGGGACAACATGGTTGGTTTCGGACAGAGGGCCAAGGACACCTGGAGGCAGGTCTGGGAGAGCAGGGCAGATGGGTTTGCTGGCTTCATTCTGGGGGTGAAGTGTGTGAAGAACAGTAGGATGGACATGCTTCAGCAGTATATCCAAAGGCAGCAGACAGCCGAGTCTTCTCCACCACCTGTCTCCACCACATCAGCTGCCTCCATAGCGACATCCACCACACTTGGTCAGTTCACAACCATGCACATACTGGTTTAATGTGAACATTTAATGTACCTAACATGTCATGAATGTTATTGTTTAATCCCCTAGTGATGGAGGAGGACGAGGAGCTGGAGAGAGAGATGTTAGAGATGTCTCCGTCTAAATACAACACGGAACCAAGTAGGTGGATCTAGTTTAATAAAAAGAGTTTTCTAAAGTCTTACTGTACATGATAAAAGTCTTATGTCCCCTGTGCTTTCAGGGCCATCAGCAGCAGTCTCCAGATCCCCGACTGTGCCTCCAGCAACAGGTTTTTCTCCATCACTGTGGAGGGAGGATTCTGTTTCACCAGAATCCTCCTGCTACTACCGTTCTCCGTCAACTCGTTTGTTATTTTGGCCGTGTTCTGGCCTGTTCTGATGCTTGTGATCTTCTACTCTCCTACTAACTGAAGGAAATAACATGTCAGCGATGAGGGTAAGTGTTTTCTTTTTTTGCATGCTTTTTCTCAGGTTGTCATTCAAGGATCTGGCATGTGAAATATCTATCTAAGATATATTATAGGTTACCATGCCACATCCTTGAAGGACAGCTGGTGTGATTATTACAGTATCTGTTGATAATGTTTCTGTGCTTTTACGTTTGAAATAAATCACAGTTCACAGTCAACAGCAGCTGTAGTTTCAGTGTGTAGCAGCAGTTAGTGACAGAAACATTGTGAAGCAGAAACAAACTTGACGGTGTGATGACACTGACAGTGAATATGTTTGACAGCACACAGGACGAAGCCCACAGCTGCTGCGACTGTTCCCTCACCTGCTGACCCCGACGACCCCTCTGTGACTGTCACTTCTCTCAAAGGTTATTGTGTGTTTATTTCTTAAAACCATCCTGAACGTTGTGTGATGTTATTACTGCACGTGCTCTGTGACCAAACAGTGTGGCCTTTGCTCTTTAATCCCACAGCCACGGAGAAGGCCCCGCTGCCTGTCCCTCCTCAGCTGCTCGCCCTCGCCACACAGCTTGGGATAGAAGAGCAGCCACCCAGTGTGTTCAGACCAAGTATGTATCCTCTACATGAGTGTCTCACATTCATATCCCTTTTATTCTAATGAACAGAAGTGAGTTTTTCAATGTGTTATACTGTCTAACACTCATGTGAAGTAATGTTAACATCTGGTGTCTGTTTTTTCCAAAGCACCTGGAAAGCCAGTCTCCCAGAGTTCTGCTGTTGAGCCCGGGTTAAAAGCAGTTCCATTTCTCCCTGAAGGTAGTAAATGCTTTATTAAGGAATATCTTACAGTTATTTTAATGTGTATGTCTTGCACAAATTTCCTGTTTTATCTCACCATCTTAGATTCATCATCAAAAAACCGTGCTCCTGTGGAGGCACAGAGAGACACTGTCCTGCATGAAGGTATGTATTTCTGCCACAGGGTGGTCATTAACACAAAGCTCTCTTGCCTTTTTTCGTACCGTGTATGTACCGTATTGTTTGATTATGTTTTTCAGCTCTGCCATGTCCAGCACCTCCTGTCCCTTCAGCCTCTGTCCCAGGCTATGATCAGGACGTTGCACACTGGAACTGCTCCCAACAGCAGAGACTTTGGATGAAGACTGAGATGGAGATCTGACCTTAAAAAAGGCCATCTGGAAGTCTGTGATGGATGAGATGCGGCGCAGCAGCAGATCACCAGAGGACATGTCCAAGCAGCTGACTGAGGCACTCCATCTAAAATATGAGAGAGCTCACCTGGCCTACCTGCTGAGTGTGCAGAACGTAAGGGATGCTGAGGCAGGAGCTTACGGCCAGAGAACCATCACTGGGCTCCTCAGAAGAACTGACACTCCAGCTCCATTTGGAGGATATTCCGATGATGATGGCTGGTGCGGAGTGTCTGTTTCTGCACACTACCTGGTCAACTGCCTCGTCCGGGAGTATCAGTGGCAGGAGCAGCTCCTCAATCTGCTGCTGCAGGGGACCTTTGGACAAGCCTTGAGGGCTGATCACCCCCGCAAAGTGGCGAGGAAGGTGGTGCTGTCGTCCGGCACCATGTCTTCCTATGCCATAATGAATGAGAACTGGATGATTGTGAGCTGGGTGATGCTGCAGTCAGAGTGTGATCGGTCCCTTTATCCGATGTATGAGGGTCTATCCCAGCGCTACTCTGCAGGAGGAGTGGAGAAGGCAAGCTGCCAGTGGGTGGACAGGTAAACACACTGTCTTTCAATTCAACTGAATTAGATTTTTGGACTTATTTTTCATTATAGTTTTGTTTATTGTAGTGTTATCTGACTCCTCTTGTTAGTAGTCTAAATAAAAAAACAACAACACACAAATAGATTAAAAAAGTATATTATTTCATAATAATGTTTGTTTGTTTATTTAGGATCCTCATCAGCTGTTCTTCCTGTAAATATAATAAGACCTGCTCTGTATAAAACATAATGTTTCTAATGAGATTTCTTTTCTACGTTTTAGAGACTGCTGTGCTGCCTTCAGGATATTGCAACCCGGGCCTCAGGAGCACCTTTTGTGGGACCACTGGAGGACCTCTGAGGCCACTATTGCACAGGCTACCACTGGGAACCTTGAGAACAGCAGCGCATCCAGAAGCAGGTTCAACAAGAACATCACGATCAAGCTGGACTTGTTTCATTGCATGCGCCGCTTTACAAGGGAGTGTGTCTCAGAGCACCATCCTGTGTACAGCTCTTTCTGCCAGTTCCTTTCTGCAGCGTTCCTTGTTGTGGACCAGAGCGACCTGAAAAGGCTCCGGGAGGCGTACAACTTCTGTGGCATATCCCCTGCTAATCCCACCAAGCAGCACATCCGTGAGCACTGTAGGACCAGGGTGCCACAGCCCAGAGAACTGCTGCAGAGAGTGGAAGATGTTCTACATAACTTCCACCTCTCAAAGGGCGCCAATGCTCCTCTTTAAGGCCTCCATGTTGAAGGTGTGGCGGATCCAGCGTGTCCACATCCTAAGAGGCTGCCTGAGCGTCCCAGAGGTAGGGGAGGGAACCCTGTACAGGTTTGGTGGAACCTTGCAGCTCAACTACACAAAGGGCGCAGGAGCTGCTGTACCTGTTTGGATCCCTGTGAGAGGCACGTCTCAGCAGGAGGGCTTCCACCTTCACCAGGCTCACTGGGTCACAGGCAACCGGGTGTCCTGTGAACTGTTCCAGGCTCAGGCAATGACGGGAGTGGTGCGCTGGAACTTCCAGAGGCTGGTGGACCTGAAGCTACCTGATGTGGAGCTGCCAGCTGTGTTTGACCCCCTGTTGATTTCAGAGATGAATGCAGCCTCTGTAAAAGTGACAGGGAGGGCAAAATACTCAATGCTGCAGACAACCAACAGGAAAACAGGGGAGAGATTTGGACTGCAGTATGTGGAGCCAGGCTGTCGTCCTGTGTTCTTAAACTGGGACAAGAACAGGACACAGCCCAACATCTCAGCTGCTGCAGCCATGGAGACAGAGGATCCCTGCCCTGCCGCTGTGAGCACGGACTCTCAGGTAATCTAGGTTTATGACTCACTGTCACTGACTGACTGACCAGCAGACTGGCCCACTGAATCACTGTATTGATGCTGTTTTTCAGGAGAACAGTGACGATCCAGGAGGAGCAGCACCTGTCCTGTTGTCTATGCAGCAATCAGAAGCAGTTCCCCAGTTTCAGATACAGGTAACTCAAACCACCCACCTCCCCTCACTCAGACAGGCGTCACTTAAAAACAGTTTGCTCGGAATAGAGTTCATGACAATCATTTAGATTTTGTCCATTAGTAAGAATTAGTAAGCTAAAGTATGCAAAATGCGAAAATGAAGGGAAAATATAATAAATGTGACATATTGAACAGCTCAAAAAATAATATGATAAACATATGCTTTGTTGTTTAAATCTGCCAGGGGTAGCACCGCTGCCTGTTGCCTCGTCTCCCAGGGCCACCCGCACCGGACCCATAACGACTGACTCTGCCCCCTGCCACAGCCACCCTTACACCTCCCCTCCCCTCCGTCATCTGACATCATGCCCCCCCCTACCCCTACCCCTACCCCCTACCCTACCCCCCCCCCCCCCCACACACACACACACACACACACACATTACATCTGAACTCGGACTCTAACTGCTATTTGCACTTCACTGCACTACCTCACTTTAATGAACAATACCGCTCTACCTCGATTCAACAAATGTCATTGCACTGTTACTGTCTATTTATTATTATTATTATCTATTCACTTTACAATCCACTGCCACTTTACATTTTTTACTCTTTGTATATTTTTACTCTTTGTATATTTTTATTATTTTTATTATGTTGTATGTATATGCCGATTGCACTGGGTCTGAGAGGACTGTAATTTCATTTTTTGACAATAAAACTGACTTGACTTGACTTGACTTGACTGGAGGTCTTATTCAGGTCCTAGATCACAGCCGGTGGCCAGAAGCCATGAGAGCCGCCATCGACGGGCTTCTAATTAAACACCATGGCGTGAAAGACACTCTGAAGCGGGTGGATGCAGACTATGCTGCCATGGTCCAGAGGACTTGCACTGACCCCAGCAGCCTTCTCCATCCAACCACATGGCAACATATCTCAAGATATGTAAAACATCTGGCCAAGCTAAAAAAAACATCAGCTCCTCCATCAACACAAGCACAGAGAAGGTTCTGGAAAGACAGCAGCTGTGGCAGAGTTTGACCACAGGCAGTCAAACGGTCAGTGTGCCTGTCATCACCCTGCCTCCTGCACCTGTTAACCCTCCACCTGTGGCTGCGCCCCAGGATGAGTCACTGAGTCGGGCTACAGTGGAGAAGATTGTGAGTGAGATCCTCCAAAGACAACAGCAACATCAGCAGCAGAAGAAGATAACAACCAGAAACTGTTTAGCCTGTGGTCAGCCAAAGTCCCAGTATCTCTGCGACGGCTCTTCAGTTCATTTCTTCTATCAGGCAACAGCAGTGAAGTACTTTTACTGCTCCACGAGGGTCTTTAAGACATTCAAAGATGAAGGCCTCACAAACCCGCGGATGCCTTTTGAGGAGTTTGCAGCGTCTCCGTTCTTTGAGCGGGAGCTGGAGGGTGCCAGAAAGCGAGGCGCAGAGTGGAGGAGAGTAGTAGAAGAGAGAGCGAAGAGGAAGTCAGCGGTGCAGCTGCCTACGGGTCGTCTGTGCAGGTTCTGTCACCAGCCGCTGAAGCAGAGCCTACACAGCCACCACATTCACGCCAGCTTCCACGGAGTGCCGGGGAAATACATCTACTGCCCCACCAGAGTGCTCTCCCTGTACCAACCACAGGGCATGGAGAAGGAGATGAGCTGGACCGACTTTAAACTCTCTGACTTTTATGAGGCTGAGAGGGACCGATGGGTCGCAGAGAAGGGAAAGTGACTGCATACCCCCCAAACCCCAGATATACCTTCAGACACACATACGCACACACACACTCACACACACACGCACACACACACGCACACACACACACACACACACTCACACACACACTCACACACACACACGCACACAGACAAACACAAACACACACACACACACACACACAGACAGACAAACACAAACACACACACAAACGCACACATGCACACACACACACACTGTACATGGCTGTCGCTACATGTTCAAAACCAAAACATAGATTTTTTTATTTTATAAATGAAAATGAAGATGCTGAAATTAAAAATATAAAAATAAGTGGTTATTACTATATTATAATGTATAATTTATTTTAAAAATACCACTAATTATAGAGAAAGGGTGGGACTAAAGAAATTAAACTTTTTTTCCTACTCCTTGTCAAATATGTGAATTTAATTTTTTCTTTTTTGTTTGCTTGAGATGGTAAGATCATTTTGCTTTATTATTGTTATTTTTAGAATAATTTGTTTGCTTTTGTTTTCTGTAAATTATTAGATTTTATATATTTATGAATGCACAAATATCTGCTGTTTTTAATCTGTGATCTGCTGTTTATTATTTGTTTTATTCATGCGTTTTCAACCATGTCAGTTGAGATTTTGTGTTTTAGAATTTAGCTGTTTTTCAATAAAATATTTCATTTAAAGCATCACTGTGACTGTCTTTATCTGGGAGGGGGAAGAACTAGTCATAAAGAAATGATTTTATTAAATAATATAATCTATTACTGTGTTTACTTTATTGGTGAAGTAATAGTGATACAAAATAAATGAATTAAATATTATAATCATTAATGTGCTCAACTGTATGCTTACGCATCAACACAATATATTAATGAAACCTTAGAATAATACTAACATCATTTTGGAAATGAATATCTTTCTTGTGTAATTATTTAAAGGGTGTTCTTTATGTAAATCACTGTCTAGTGTTTAATCTATTATTTGTATTGCTATTATTATTGAGTTCAGTTCAAGTAATATTATTAACACTGCTACTTTAGTTCAATTCATTTTTTACCAGCAGCAGCATGTAAAAGTTGCATTATTGTCCATTCTTTAAACAATATGGTTTTATCATCTAATTATCATCCTAAACAATTCTTTCTACAAACAAATTGTGATTAGTTTAGCTTTAAACGACTGAATCTGATAGTTTTGTGTTATGAACGCATGCTGTGTTTAATATTCTTGGTTGTATATCACATTCATTGGTTAACTCTTGCCAGGATTGAACCTGTGACTTGCTTGCAGGGCTTTTCTTCAAGGAAAGTCCTCTATACCTATACGCGGGTGGCCCTTGCGAAGGTTCCAGGTTTGCATCCCGGCCTGGGCCTTTCTGTGTGGAGTTTGCATGTTCTCCCCGTGTCTGCGTGGGTTTTCTCCGGGTACTCCGGTTTCCTCCCACAAATCCAAAGACATGCAATTGATTACTCTAAGAATTGCCCTTAGGTGTGAATGGTTGTCTGTCTCTGTTCGTCTCTATGTGCCCTATGATAGACTGGCGTCCTGTCCGAGATGTACCCCGCCTCACTCCCGTTGTCAGCTGGGATCGGATCCAGCCCTCCCGCGACCCCGACCCCGGGATAAGCGGCTGAAGATGAATATCCAGGGACGGTTCTAGACCAATTTTACTGGGGGGCAGATTGGGGCCAAGTGTTTTGTCAGAGGGGCATATTTAACCCAGGACAAAAGAGAAAAGGACAGTGTTCAAGCTTTCAAAATGTTGTTTAATATAATAATAAGTACGATACTGTACTGTAGTATGACTACTACAATAGTGTCTTTATACCTGAATCACTGTACAATTTAAGACTACAACCCTGTATATACATCTGATTAGCACTTTATTGCCATTTATGTATTCAAACCCAGTATAAATCACCTGTACATTGTATATTACTATTGCACTTTACTGTTACATTTGTACTGATTTCACATTACAGCAACTGTATTCTGCGGTTTTGGTGTTTTTGAGGTAAGTTTTTACCATATCACAGTTTATAAAATATTACAGTGTATGAAAAGAAGTTCACATAGAACAGCTGGAATGTGTGGGATTTGGTTAAAGGCAAAGTTTAAAGGTACAGAAGTTTGGGAGAAATGCACTGTTTTCCACTTCCACAGAAACTACAACCCTGTTTCCAAACGAGTTAGGAGGCTGAGTGAAGTATTCATAACCAATGATTTGTAAATCATCGAAAGCTCATATGTAGGTGAAAATAGCACAGAGACAACATTTCAAACGTTGAAACAGAAACATGAATTGTTTTTGAAAATGATCTCCTCATTTAGAATGTGATGGCAGCAGCAGGTTTAAAACAGTTGGACAGGGTCATGTGACCCACTCTGTTGCACCACCTCTTCTTTTAACAACACTCCTTTGGGAACTGAGGAGACATACTGCTGTCATTTTCAAAGGGGAATTTTTCCCATTCTTGCTTGATGTAGGTTTTGAGCTGCTCAACAGTTCAGGGTCTCCTTTGTTGGGTTTGATGTTTCATAATGCTCTAAACCTTTTCAATGGGACCAGGTGTGGACTGCAGGAGGCCACTTAGCCCCCGGACCCTTTTACTACGGAGCCGTGCTGTTGGAACACGTGCAGAATGTACTTTGGCATAGTCTTGTTGGCTCAGGAAGCAGAGATTGCTGTTCCGTCCATCCAACACCATCTCTTGTTGAAAAAGACGTTGTCTACTTGGCAGCATCAGTCGTACACCTGTATATATGGTTCAGCAGTAAAGGAACCTTCACAAATGTGCAGGCTGTTTTCAAACGTGTTGCTGCATCAAATTTAAAATGATATTTCAAATAAACAATATTTCTCAATTCTCAACATTTCATATGTTGTCTTTGTGCTATTTTCAATTAAATATGAAGTTTCAATGTTTTAAAAAACATCATTCTGTCAAGAGTCGGTTCGGTCAGTACCCTACTCTCTCCCTTTTGTGAGAGTTTGTCTCCCTCTGTCTGTGTTTCCCTGCATGTGTCTCCCATAACATGGAGCCCGGGGACATTGATCCCCCGGGTTTTTCCGTTCGTCACGCGGTTACCTCCCAGGGAGTACTGCTCGGTAAGCATTCGCTGACGCTGCAAGGGATCATGGAGAGTCTCGGTCAGTTGACTGCCTGCATATCTCGTTTGGAGGCACAGGTAGGACCTCTCCTTGCTGCTCCAGTGAATGCTGAGTCACCCGCTACTACCGTGAGTACTCTCCTCCCTCGTGAGCCCTATGTTCCGGCACCAGAGCATTATTGTGGTACACTGGGTGAATGCAGGATTTTTCTGTTTCAATGCTCTCTGGTTTTCGGTCAGCAGCCTCTCACATACGCTAAAGACAGCACCAAGATAGCCTATGTGCTTGGGTTGTTGTCCGGTAGGGCTCGAGTCTGGGGAGCTGCGTTTTGGAATAATCCCCTGACTCAGCAGGCCACTTTCCAACAGTTTTCCAGTGAGATTATGTCTGTATTCGATCATCCTGTTTCTAATTGCAATTCCAGCAATCGGTTGCTGGATCTACGCCAGGGTTCCGCTTGTGCAGCAGATTACTCTGTTGAGTTTCGCACTCTAGCGGCTGAATTAGGATGGGATGATTGGGCTCTCCAGAGTATATTCTTTAAGAGGCTTAATGAGGAGGTTAAGGACAGTTTAGTGGGTAGATCTGAGACTGCTAACCTTCAGGAGGTTATTAGCCTCGCCATAAAGATAGACAACCGTCTACGTGAGAGGCACCGTGAGAGGGGGTCAGTTTCCCCAGTTACGCCAGGTCCTCTCACTAGTTTCCACTCCCTATGTACCTGTGAGCAACCGGGTTCCCCTGTCTCCCGCTCCAGTCCAGGAGGAACCCATGCAGCTAGGTCGCACCCGTTTGACACCCACGGAACGTCAGTGGAGATTTAGGGGTAGATTGTGTATTTACTGTGGAGCTCCCAATCATCAGTTAGCCAACTGTCCTATACGGTTAAACTGTCAGACTCACCCGTCGCAGACGGGGTTCTGGTGAGTCGTTCGGTTGTCCCTGATATTCCCCCTTAAACGTATTTACCTGGACGTAGTGTTGAATTGTGAGGGTAGAGAGTTTTCCCTCCAAGCATTAATTGACCCTGGTGCTGACACTAACATTATTGACTTGGAATTTGTGAAATCCAGTGCTATTTCTGTGAACCAGCTCGAGACTCCATTAATGGTAAATAGCCTCAGTGGGAACGAGCTCGCTCAGATCTCCGCGGAGACTTTACCTTTAATCATGTCTCTTGCTGGTAACCACTCTGAGTCAATTGCCTTCCACGTTATGCCATCGACTAATGCTCCTGTGGTTCTTGGTCCTCCCTGGCTTATCACTCACAACCCGGTATATCGCCGAGGTATTTAGTAAGGCTAAGGCGTTATCCTTACCTCCTCACCGCCCTCATGATTGCCCCATTGACTTGTTGCGCGGGTCAACCTTCACTACTAGTCGTCTCTATAACCTGTCAGGTCCCGAACGTGAGGCGATGGAGACTTGCATAAATGACTCGCTTAAGTCGTGGATAATTCGTCCTTCCTCTTCTCCACTGGGAGCGTTTTTTTCCTTTGTGGCCAAGAAGGACAAGTCGCTACGCCCCTGCATTGACTACCGTGGTCTCAACAACATCACGGTCAAGAACAAGTATCCCCTCCCTTTGATCAATTCCGTGTTTGAGCCGTTGTATGGAGCAACAGTCTTTTCCAAACTAGACCTCCGCAACGCGTATCATCTTGTGAGGGTGAGGGAGGGGGACGAGTGTAAGACAGCGTTCAACACTTTACTTGGACATTTTGAATACTTAGTGATGCCGTTCGGGTTAACTAATGCCCCAGCCTTCTTTCAGGTCCTAGTTAACGACGTGCTTCGTAATACGCTTAATGGCTCAGTCTTCATGTACCTGAATGACATCCTAATCTTTTCCAAGGACTTGAATGAACATGTGGTGCACGTTCGTCAGGTTCTCCAGCGTCTTCAGGAAAATCGTCTGTTTGTTAAAGCTGAAAAATGCGAGTTCCACGTCTGCTCCGTGACATTTTTGGGGTATATCATGGAGAGTGGACAGGTTAGGGCGGGACCTACGAAGGTCACTGCGGTGGCCGAATGGCCGAAGCCCACCTCCAGGAAGCAACTACAGCGATTTTTGGGTTTCACTAACTTTTACCGTTGTTTCATCATACTACAGCCAGGTAGTTTCACCGATGACCAGGTGGACGTCCCCCTCTACTCCTTTTGACTGGTCTCCTGCCGCCAACGACGCTTTTCTGACCCTGAAGAAGCGTTTCTCGTCCGCTTCAGTGCTGGTCCAACCAGATACTGCCCTTCAGTTCATTGTCGAGGTGGATGCCTCGGCTCTGGGAGTGGGGGCGGTTCTGTCCCAGCGGGCAGTGTCTGATAATAAGGTTCACCCATGTGCGTTCTTTTCCAAGAAGCTGTCGCCCGCTGAGAGGAACTACGTTTGTTGGGCTACTTACCCCCTCTCTTTCCGGCTCAGGAAGCAGAGATTGCTGTTCCGTCCATCCAACACCATCTCTGGAGAGTTCGTCGGGCATGGAAAGACCCGAGGGGCCTTGCTATGGACGGCAGAGCAGAACCGCAGGATGGCGGATCGCCATCGCATCCCTGCGACCAAGTACAGACCAGGACAGAAAGTATGGTTAAACTCCCATGACATTCCCCTGAATGTCGCATCTAAGAAACTCGCTCCTTGCTTTATTGGCCCCGTCGGGATAGAGGCAACCCAAATTATTAACCCAAGTGCTGTCCGCCTGAAGCTCCCTGCATCCCTCAGGATCCGTCCTACCTTCCATGTATCCCAGTTGAAGCCAGTAGCCACCAGCACGTTGTGCCCGCCTGCCGTCGCCCCTCCACCCCCTTGTACCGTTGAACCCCCATCCGGCGTTCAAGGTCAGCTCCATTCTGGACGTGCGACGCAGAGGACGTGGGTTCCAGTACCTGGTGGACTGGGAGGGTTACGGTCCAGAGGAGAGGAGCTGGGTTTCGAGATCCCTTATCCTGGATCCGTCCCTGATCCGGGACTTCTACCGGGCTCATCCAGGGAGGCCCGGTGGAGAGCCTGGAGGCGCTGGTTGAAGGGGGGGGGGGGCACTGTCAAGAGTCAGTTCGGTCAGTACCCTCAACTCTCCCTTTTGTGTGAGTTTGTCTCCCTCTGTCTGTGTTTCCCTGCATGTGTCTCCCTCTTGTTTCTTGCGTCTAGGTCCGGTAACTCTCTTTGAAAGAGGGTTTTAATAAATACATAAAATCTGGGTGAGGCAGTTTATTTCTTTTAAATAATAATCATTCATCGTATTTAGTGTGAGGGAAATCTGCACCTCCTCTTGGCTCTGTCAGCTTTAGAAAATGTATCCTTGCTGCCTGTGAGCAGAGACTTTGGTCAATCACAGGTCATTTTAGAGAGACAGCGTTCCTATTGGCTCAGGACAGAGGGGGGAGAGGGAGAGCTGCAGGAAGAGCTCTCATTTTTTTTGCTTTTTAGTAAGTCCTCAAAAATCTTATTCAACTAACACTCATACGATTTTATCGACAAATGGATTTGTTGATTTCATGGACAGATCTTTAAAACTTTGGAGTTTCTCCATAAAGAATTATGCAAAAAAATCCACTGAAATCGTGAGAACCCCCTGATCTCTCTGGATTCTTATGTGGTGAGTTTTTAAAGCGGAGGGTCAGGGACCTACTTGAGGTTGCTTGATAAGCAGAGATGAACACTATATAGTGTTTAATATGATTTATTACTCGTTTTGGAGCCACCACTATGCAAAAGATCTAGTGAAAGTAAAATATCATGGCAAAATATGTGAAATAAATCTATTTGCAACACTAGCAGATCATTAAATAGATCAATTTTAATGTCAGGAAAGTGACACAGAACAGGGTATAATGCTAAATGTTTTTAATAAATGTAAATATATTGAAAGAATGGAGCACATACAGTGAAGTCAGCAGAAATAAACATTATACATATATATATGTAGACATTAGCACATTGGATGAGTGCTACTGCTGAGCGCACTGGTTCCCCATACTGCTGCCAGCGCCCACATGGATTACCTCCACTGCCGTCTGCTTCCTTCTCTCCTCCCTCTTCTTCTTCTTCTGCTGCTGCTGCTCCTCCTCCTCTGTCTCCTTGTCTTTGCAGTCAGTCACGGGATAGCTGAAGGCACAGTCAAACATACCATCACTCAATATCACTGTTCACTTAACACTGGTTAGTCCTTTGTCCTCTAGATCTACAGTATTTCCCCACCAACGCTGACCTGACCTGCTGAGTTTCTATTGCTCCTTTCACACCTAAGATGTTCATTCGTCTGACAACAAAAACCTTCAGTTAAGTTGATTCTTTGCCTTCAGTTAAGTTTTACTGTCACCAATGAAAGATATGTATATACATGCTAGGTATTTTTCACAAGTAGGTCCCTGTTAAGTTGTTCTTTTATGATTGTGTATGAGGACACGCACAATCATGTGTGCATAGACTGTATATAAAGATGGACAATGTGGCTCCACTTCCTCCCACTGTGAAAAAAGGGAAGCCAAAATATTCTGGATACAGGTGCCGCCATGTTGGAATTTTAGAACCAGAGTCTGTGTGGTAGGGATGAGGCGGTATCGAAGTCCTGCTCATACACCTGTCCCATGCTGAATTCATTTCAGACCTTTTAGGTAACACAAACGTATGACATTGAGTGTAGTTTTAGTTAATACAAATGCTTTGGCGTAGCCTGAATCATTCACATGAATTTAATTTTCCAAAAGTCGTTATTTTGCTTCTTTCCTTGTGTTTGAATTCGTTGCGTTTGAATCTGCCCACCAGGAGTCCAGTGAGCAGCAAGAATGAAAAAGGTGCCAACCAGCTCGCTGCAAAACCATACCTGCCTACTCCAGTCAAACATACTGACCTGGGGTCAGGAATCACAACAGGCTCGTCTCCACTGATCTTCAAACACTTGGCAGGACGTGCCTCAGGCTCTGAACCCATAACACAAAATTGCAAAAATTAACAGTGACACTTCATCACATGGACACCTATTATACTGCCTTCCTCCTGTTGTGTGTATTTCTTATGTTAAGTAACTGGACACATTTTTATGCTGAGGCAGCTGACTTCTGATGCACAGACCTTGTGTGGAGCTCACTGCCTCATCTGTACAAGAAGTATCTGCTTGAGGGTCTGCAGTCTTAGCATCTGTGACATCCATCTCTGTGGTAACAACCAGCTCTCCCTTGCCCAGCGTGGTCTTTTCAGACGAGGGTACGATGTCAAAAGGAAGCTTCTCTTTCTTCCTCTTCTGGATCAGAATCTTTTTTTCCTCTGGAGACAAATATCACAGGAGGCAGCAGTGTTCCAGTCATACAGTTGCACAAAATGTACCTGCATCCATGTTGCTAGGCAACCAGTCCTCAGACCTCTCTCCATAACACCAGAGACACATGACCAATGTGTTATTCTACTGACCTTCAGGTTCATACTTGTGCTGTAGCTCCTCTACCCGTAGCTGCAGTCTGAGCTTGTCACTCTGAGCCTGCAGCAGAAGTATAAAGTCAAACAGAGCAGAGTGTGTGGAGCTCACTCTTGTGTTTGCATCTCACCAGCATTATTGGGCCTCAGTCACTATCCGTTCTCAAGACATTGCTTACTAGCTCACGTTTTAGGATTGAAATTCTTAGTTGGAATATTTTCATAAACTCAAAACATTAAACAATACAAATAATAATAATAAAGCTAAACATTTGTACCATTGCAGGCAGACAAAAATAGAAAGACAAAAATCATTTAAGCAAAAATAAAAACCAAAAGCACAACCCAATACATATATATAATAAAAAAGTGGGAAGTATATCTTCCCAGCCCTTCTCAATTGTTAGTAGTATTTAATTATGTTTAGTATATATATATACCAATTATAATTCATAATATATTAATCACTACTTACCTTTACTTTAAAAAAATATTTCCTATATATTATAAATACAATTTCAGCATATTTATAATTTATATTAATATATACAGCACTTTTCTTTACAAAAACATATACATCTATTTCAGCATAATTATTTATATTAATAATTTATAATATATTCATCACTTTTCTTTACAATAATATATACATTTATTTCAGCATATCTATAATTTGCATGAATAATTTATATCAATCCCTTTTCTTTACAAAACATATTTATTTCAGCATATTTATTGATACTTTACATTTATAAGATATCTATCACTTATTTACTTTATAAAAACATATACATTTATTCAGCATATTTTATAACTCAACTCAATATTATTTGATATAATAAATTATCCCCCTTTTAAACCAACAAAATCAATAAATAGCAAACAGTAAATAAAGCCTAAATAACTAAACCGTAAATTCTTCATTCCTGTACTTTATGAATATTTTCTCTCTTTAGTATTTTTATTTGGGATTTGTTCTTAGGTAAGTGACAATGACACAAAGGGTGTTCAAAACAACAATGGCATGGCATTCCTCCAATCAGCTCCCAGGTATGTTTTACAGCACCTGTCCTTTTCAACTCAGTGTCTGATGTGGCCTTCTCAGATGGTTCTGAGGCAACAACCAAACCGAAATAGATAGATAGATCGATAACTTTATTTATCCCCGAGGGGAAATTAGGTCATCGTAGCAGCGGTACAGAGCAATCAGAAGTACTAAAATGAGATAAAATATAAAATACAAAATATGAACAACAATAAAATAGAATAAAATAGAAGTACAGTATCGCAGAAAAAACACTATATTAAAATGTGCAATGTGGATTTTAATGTGCAAGTGGGATAAGGTGCATGTCAGTGATCACTATGAGTAGTGAGAGTTTATTCCCTGAGCGTTGCTCAGCGTTGTTGTGCAACGTTGTAAAGTCTGACGGCAGCAGGGAGGAATGATTTCCTGTGCCGTTCCTTAAGGCAGCGGGGTTGAATGAGTCTGCTGCTGAAGCTGCTCTGAAGCTTGTCCAGGAAGTAAAGCCGGCTCAGGCCCTTCTTGTAGACTGCCTGTGTGTTTGTGGTCCACTCCAGTTTATTATCCAGCACCACACCCAGGTACTTGTAGGAGTCCACAATGTTTATGTCTGTCCCACCAATGCAGACTGGAGAGGGCGGGGGCTTGTTCCTCCTAAAGTCCACAACCATCTCTTTCATCTTTGCCACGTTCAGCTGCAGGTGGTTCTCCTCACACCACTTGACAAAATTGCCGACCAGGTCCCTGTACTCGCCCTCCCTTCCACCCTCTACACGCCCCACAATGGCCGTGTCTTCAGAGAATTTCTCCAGATGACACGACTCAGTGCGGTACTTAAAATCTGCAGTGTAGGTGGTGAAGAGGAAGGGCGACAGCACGGTTCCCTGGGGGGCGCCAATGTTACTGATCAGGCGGTCAGACACACAGTTTCGTAATCTCACATACTGCGGCCTGCCCGTCAGATAGTCATTTACCCATGTGACGGGAGGAGAATCCACCCGCATGTTCTCCAGTTTGGCCTTCAGCAGCTTGGGCTGGATTGTGTTAAAGGCGCTGGAAAAGTCAAAGAACATGACGCGGACAGCGGTGATGGGTCTATCCAGGGAGGAGTAGTAGTAGAGAAGAGGTAGTTGCTCGGAGGAGCAGCAGGGGGGCTGTTGGGGGAGCTGGGGTCAAACCTGTTGAAAAACAGGTTAAACTCGTTCGCACGTTGTTCATTTCCCTCTGCTGTTCCTCCTCCTCTCCTCTGGAAGCCGGTGATCTCACTCATCCCCCTCCATACATCCCTGGTGTTGTTGTTTTCCAGTTTGGATTCCAGTTTCCTCACTCTCCTTGATGCTGTGTTTGAGTTCTCTCTGAACACGCTTGAGCTCTGCACGGTCCCCTGACCTGAAGGCCCTCCTTTTCTCGTTGAGTAGGGCCTTCAGGTCACTGGTAACCCATGGTTTGTTGTTTGGGTAACAGCGGACCTCTTTACTGGGGATGGTGTTGTCAATGCAGAACCCAATGTAATCAGAGACGCAATCAGTAATGCCATCAATGTCCTCACCGCGTGGTTTGTACAGTTCGTACCAGTCAGTGGCTTCTAGAGCACCCTGCAGTGACTCCATGGCCTCAGGAAACCATTTCCTCACAGTTCTTAATGTCACTGGTTGCTGCTGAACCACAGGCGTGTATGATAAATAAAAAAGGTACCTCAGCGTTTTGTTTGGGATAGACAATTGTCGGCCGGTGCTCCTCCCTTTACAGACTTTCGGTTGAGTATTCTTAATACTCTCAAATCTTTCTTTGCAGTCTCATGCCCTTTTATGGGGATTGGTGGGGCGTTAGAACAAATTTGAGAAAAAATCTCATTAGTAAATGAGGTCCATTGTTTAGTGTTAATTATTGGAAACAGTCAATAAACAGTCACTAACTATAGCTTAGGGCTACAATATGGATGTGTGTTATTACCGTACTTCTGACTCTTCCCAAGTTACCATTTGTCACTGTCACACATAAGTGTGTATACATCTGGCAGGCAGAATGACTGATCAGAAAGGTCAACTCAAATGTTGACTGATGCTGCTGCTGACATGTTTCTGGATCCTTCTGTTGGACAAACGGCAAATATCCTTTTACTGACATGTTTCCTTTCTGAGCTCTGCCCCCACGCTGTTAGCACGTGATAGGCTTTGTTGATCTGATTGGTTGATTTGGCCTGTATAGTGTTGAAAGACAGATGGTTTATCCAATCAACAACCAGTATTTTCACCCTTCCAAAAAGATCTCCAAACAAGAGTTCCCAGATGGCTATGCTGAGACAATGAGAAGCATGGGAATCAATTCATCTGGCAGAGTCAGTTTAACGATTTACTACTTCATACTATAAAACTACACAAATCCGTTTTTTATCCTGTTTGATCAGTGTCTATTGGTAGTGGCAGCTCCAGTATTCATGGAGATAAGTGTTACCTGTTTGAGCAACCGGTCAGATGCGAAGAGTTTCCTCTCCAGCGCTAATGCTCTCTGGCTCTCTGAAAATGATTTCATTCTCTGCAGGGAAAGCTCATCTCCCAGCCGCTCTGCATCCTTACTGACGACACAAAAACACATTCAGTTAACCAAGGACCATATGCACACAGACATGGACACACTCCTTTCAACTTATAAAGTTTCCTTAACCCATCACTCATTTTTCTTTTTTGAAAAATGACAAGATTGAAATTACAACTGTATATAATATTTGTGACTCAGAGTTGCTTCACCTAAAGCACAAGATGAAACTGTTTCAGAATGGGGCACCTGTCGCCAGCAGCTGGCTTTAGCCAAGCAACCACCACAGCACTTCCTGGTTGATCCAATAAATAAAGGTTTCTTAATAGAGCAGTTTCTAGTTGACCCCCATGTTAAACAGGACGTTTTCACAGCATAATTAAACCTGTTTAAGGCCTAGGACAAAAAAAACATTCTAGTTTGTATGTTTAGGTCATATCTCCATGACAACACTGAGGGGTGAATTTTTTTGTACCAGGCTAGTTTTTATTTTATTGGAGGATAAAGTTTATGAATAATTAGGGGCGTGGTCTCTTCAGTGACAGCTAGCCTCTGACCCTCACCAAGATGGGTATCTCACCATCAGTGTCCAGTGTCTCCCCTCCCATTATATTAGGGGGGCGCTGCGGCCCGCCCCAATGGCACCCCTGGTCCCCTTGATTGTGAAGTCAATTTTATGTAATTGTATTTTCTGAACAGCATCAGATCACAAGAGAAGTCATTTAAGGCTCCCTTTCCCTTTAGTTTGTTTACTGAAAGGACAGAGCTGTTCTAAACAGCCTTATGTTATTTATCTTATTTACACAACAGCATGTTAATTCTGTCTCTACATGGCTGCGTGTTTACAATTCTCAGAAAACTCAGTGTTGGAGATTCACTTGTTCAAAGATCGTCTGTTCAATTGTTTGGGAAGATGCTCCACTCCTTACAGGAGAAACGAAACTGAAACTTATCAGAGATCCTTTATTACTTAGTTTGAGAAGATGATTCTAAAACATGATTAAACAAACGGAAATTCTCTCTTTTTGTTGTGCTTGAAACTGAAAAGTGATTTTCGATTTTACTTTGACCTGTTTCTATTGGGAAACATTATTTGGACATTAATTATTTAAAAGACATTTCTGATGTCAAGTGTAGCTCATTGTGCAATACACTGATTTAAACTGAGTTTGTATTGTGGCTCTGATTATTGCTGTATAATTGTGATCCTCCTGTCTGGTGACTTGTAACACCGTTTAACACTGATTCATTTATCCATGTGGAGATTGACCTTTAATACGAACCCAGCCATTAAATTGTCTGATTAAACACTGACTGACACGCTAACAAAAGTGCAGTGCATTGGAAACACATGAAAACCATGATTCCTTAAAATTTTTACACTAATCTTATCTCCTCTCAGTGGTGTGAACTGGCAGATTTCAGAATGCTACAGAAACTTTCTTTATGAAACTTTTGTCTGAACTGGACTTAATACTAGTTAATGAAGCCTCACTTAAAGTGTAATTCCGGCATAAAATCATCCCATGTCTTTTTCGGCACTTACATTCATCAAATAAGCCATCCACAGACTTTTTCCGTGTATTAACTATCAACAGAGAAATCCCGAAGAGTCGTTAATAGGCAGCCATGGCTAACACTGATTAGATCAGGACATAACGGTGAAGGCATTGTTGGTGCTTTGTTTTTTGTGTAGGGACTCTTTTCATGCTGCTGCAGAGGTTTGCTATTAATTTCAGCACTATTAGTGGTAAAAAAAGACGTTTTAATGGCTTCACTTTACTGCCCGAGCTAATCTCGGTTAGCCACAGCCAACTGTTAGCGACTCTCCCAGATATCTCCGTTAATAGTTGTTACATGGAAAAAAACTGTCTCGATGGCTTATTTGATCTATGTTAAAAAAACAAAACAAACATGGCATGATTTTACGCCAGAATTACACTTTAATATAAGGGGTGTAAGAAAATAGCAATACACTGGAGTATTGTGATATGTTTTGGGACAGTGTCACAATGTATTGAATTATAACATCTGTATCATATGATCATATTTCCAGATTCTTTCCAATACACAGCTCTACCAAATATGAGGATATAGAACCATCTGACAGACCTGAAATTGTCTTGAATGGGGAGGCAGGAAACAAAGGTCTTTCCCAACATTGCCACCATATAGTTTTCAATAAAGGGAGTTTTCCCCATCACCTCTCTGTGGACTGCTTCTCCACTTGGCTAGCTGTAGTTCAGTCTCCGCTGTTTTTTAACTTTGTGATAATTTATGAAAAAGACTAATGTACCACACTACAGGAGGCGTAATGTGTCAAACTGCTTTAAATGTTATTTCTGGTACATTACAGTTAAACCATAGCGGTAACAGCTTGATCAAGTACTGCCTTGTAAGCCATGTGCAGGCTGTTAAACTCACAGAGCGTTGTTGAGCTTCATTTGGAGCAGGTCAGTGTAGTAGGTTTCATCTTGGCCATGTCCCATTTCTGTTGGTGCAGCACTGGCTTGCTGAGACTTCGTAATCCTCTACACGCACACACACAGAAGAAGGGGGAGAGAAAGAGACAGATGCACACACGAGAGTATGTTGTAGATTAAAGAGTCTGGTCTCAACCTGTCTACATGAAAAGTAGATCTGTTATGAAACAGAATGGACGTATGTGGATGCAATGAACTCTCCCATTTTATTTAATTAAAGATTTAGGTCCTGTAGCCTTTAACAATGTAACATTACTCAAATTCACAATGTAGTTGAAATTCTTAATTTGTCACCAGAGGTTTTCAGTGACAACTACAAAAATGTTCTGAAGAATCCGATTTCTTCCTAAGTCTTTAGAACTGGAATACCTGGACTCCTGATAACGCGGCAGAAATTGTCCCGTAACGTAACATGGTTAACTTTTTACCAGGGGGAACTCAAATTCATTCAGAGCATTTCTCTAAAAGGAAACTCAATAAAATATCTTACAGTAGCTCAGTGCCAGCTCTTCCTGCTTCAGCTTCATGACTGTGGTCAGAAATCAACGGAGGGGACACATAAATTTTGTCCTCTGGCCGGAGTCTCCGGAGCTAACCTCCGTCACTGCACTCTGCAGCAGAAACAACACACAGGACTACTTGGCTGGTCTTTATTTGGTCTCAAAACTGAAAACTCTCTGCTCTCTCCTCAGCAGCGTCCTGAAGGACCTCTGCCCTGAACCAAACACTGTCGATGAGCTGCTGCAAATGTATTTCAACCTTTTATGGAGCAAATTTGCATCACTGGTGGTGGATGAAAAAAATCGTAGACATGTAGTTTGCATTTTCATGTTTATTCGTCACACCCCCAGTGTGTAACAGCCTTTAAGGCTCACCTCACCTTAGTGGACTAAACAGCTGGTTTGGTCTGACATTTTTTGGGGATCCTCAGAGTCGGCCTTTTTAATCACTAATACTGCTCTATATAACAGCAAACCTCTGCAATAGCAAGAGAAGAGTCCCTGCACATTAACCAAAGCACTAACGCTGCGTTTGAAAGACTTACCTACTGGCCCCTGTACCAGCTTCTCTCATGATAAAGTCTATTGAAGTCAATAACCAAATGCAGGAAGAAGCCCATTGATGACTTATTCCAGCAAAACACTTAAACGTTGTGGTTTGTGGCAGTTTGATGAAATATCTTATACCAAAGATTAAATATATCATATCTTTACATACAGTCTATCGCACTGAAGTGGAGACCAACTCTAGCTGCAGCGTTGAACTGATTCCCCATTAAGTCTTCTCATAATCCTGTCCTCTCGTGCACTTGTTTTACGTGGACGACCGGCCTTTTTGAGGGACTTAAATTAATCTGTGTCCTTGTAAAGTTTCAGTCTGCTTGAAATCACAGACTGAACGCCCAACCCTCTCTTTGATGGCTGAGAGGGTCATCCCTTTGTCCATCTGGACAACCTGCTGTCGCAGGGTTTCAGTCCCCTTAGAGCAGCTGCCATCTTACAAAGTAATTATTGTGTCCAACAATTCAGTCAATTGTCACCAGGTGCAGATTAACATCAATAACTGGGAGGGATCTAAAAGTGTTCTCTAATTTTGCTCACTGCCCTTTTCACAAAATAAAGGTTATAATAAATAAAGTGTCTTGGTTATTCAAAAAAAAACATGCACGTACAGCAGTGGTATTGCCACAGTGGATATT